>NW_018744592.1:0-45088 GCF_001683475.1 Chenopodium quinoa | reverse complement strand
TTTAGTAAATGGACAAACCAACCATCCTTGTAGAAGGTATAGTGAGAGATTTCAAAGGAAGATTAAGATTATATAGAGATGATTGGCTTAAAGAAACTAGTGTAAAGTAAACTTTCTAACTCTATATTCCGAAAAAGGATGCTCTCCAGTTAGTAAATGGTCCGGTTACTATGGCATGAGAGAAAACAAAGAGGAGTCTACTCGCTCTCATCCTAGTAATTGGATGGTCTGGTAACAGGTTGTAAACCTTTGCTTGACATTGCATGATATTGGCTCCAACAACTTTTATATGTTTTGCTTCCACTCTTCCGGTAATTGCTTTTGGAGCACAATTTAGCAGGGATACAAGTAAATTGTGAGGTGACACATTGTGTGAATGTATATTGTAAAAATTTTCACCTTTTACCTGTTTGGTTTCTTAATTGATGGTTTTTTAGGCTGTCAGATGGTAGTTTGAGTACAGTGGAGAGCTTACTTCCACGAGACTTGTGAATCATTCATTCTATATTAGGAGGGCAGCCGCTGCTGATTTTAGGTGTGGCAGAACCCACGATAATCATGTAAACTTACTTGTACAGCATATCCCAAAAAACTGAAAAGTAGGTAAAAGAGTGATGATTACCTATTGATGTACTCGAATGGCTTGCTTGCTTTTGTCTTTTCCTTTGGCGTACTCTTTACTTCTCTAAAAAGTGTAACAACAAGGTCATGGCAATATGGAACCGGTATGGTCTGCCCTTTAGTTTTATAGGAACTTAGGAAGTCTTTTATTTTTTTTTGGAATCCTCATGGCCATTGGAAATTTCAGGATGGTTTCGGAGCTTTATAGCAAATTATGGGGTCCCTTCCTGATCGTCATATGGACATTATTGTTTTTTTTTTGTCCCTAAAAGGTTGTTGTCTGAGATTCCTACTTCACTGCTTTTAACATAGGGATATGAGTTTTAAAAAGCTTTTTTCAAATTTTTGTGAAGTATTATTAGATAACTACTGCAAATACTTACAATTCTAATTACATTATAAACCTTCATAAGGTAGAATCCTAAATTTTCAAATGGTATGTTTGGGATGCAGGATATGACAAAGGTTCCAATATTCTACATTCTTGCTGCTTCTATACCAGCAATTATGATTGCAGGACTTTATTTTTTTATCACAGTGTCGCATCTCAGATGGCTCAGCAGGATGAGTTCAACCTTAAGAAACCTTCTTCTTTCCACTATGATCTCTTCTACTTGGATTTATGGTATATTTGTTTCTGACAATTTCCAAATGTCCGTTCACTCTTTCTTTAAGACTACTCTAAGTCCCTAGCCTGAATCATTCGCTCTTATTACTGTCTTTTTCAGACTTTGATCTGTGGGTTTCTTGGACTCCCTCCATGTAATGGATCTTACCACAAGCTCCTATGCATACTAAGAGCCTTGCAGTACTAAAGAGGCAGGTTAGTGAACACATTGAGAGGGGTAAGACAAGTGGCAAAAAAGAGAGATTGTACTCTAGATGATTTGAGTTGAGTTCTTACACATTCTATTTATGGGTTCCATAGCTGATGCAAAAGAAGATGATTGACAAAGCTAAAGAATGTATGCAAATGGATTCTAGCAACTCGGCATTGTACCAAAAATTGCAGGATACCTTTTTGGGAGATGGAACCTGTCCTGATGTAGGTGTTTTAATGTATGGGTGTAATTGATCATCAATTAAGTTAAGAACATTATGGTTTTTCTGTGACTTGCTTGCAGAGGTGTTGTCGCAAAAGAACTAAAGGGATAAAAAGAGGTTGTGATGACTCAAGGTGGATATGTAAAGAATTTTGATCCGGCTAAGCACATTGATGCTCACTTACCCATTAGGGTTTGTGAACAGAGATGGAGAAACCTGTTGCAATCCCTACTTGTTGGCCTTGCAGTTGGAGCAATTCCTGTCATCAAACAGATACCTACATCAGTCTTGTGGGGATGCTTCAGTTGGAGCACTTGGAGTATTCATGTCTCTTGTTAGTCTTCCAGGAAATCAGTTTTGGGAAAGGTTACCACTCCTATTGGTTGCCCGAAAACGTCGATACAAGTAAGTTAACCTCCTCAATAAAAGTATGGTGTTTCAGTTTCTGAGTTGAATCCATTTTAGCCTTTTCCAGTTTTGGCCTCATGTAGAATATGATTGTAGGTTCTAATCCATTACCAAAGCTTGATCTTATAACATTTTGAATATTCAAAATCTTCACACTAAGTCACTAAAAAACATATTTGTGTGTATATTCTTCTATCAAATGATATCTTGCAGAGTCTTAGAAGACAGCCATGGTTCATATTTGGAATCAGTGCCATCAAGTACACCATGACATCTACAGTGTTCCAATTAGTATATTTCCTATTCTGCTTTGGAGGGACATGGATACCAATAGTAGGGATTTTTTTTCCCTATGCCATTCTTCTTCCTAATACCTATTAGAGAATACATGCTCCCCAAGATATTTCCTTCTGAGTATCTTCAAGAACTTGATGCCGCTGAGTATGAAGAAGTCATTGGAGCACCTTGGATGCCCGTGAACAGTGGAGAAAGACTAAACGTGTTCATAAAAGTATGCTTTATCATTCTAAGTTGAAATCCAGAAAGAAAATATTTTGTTTAATCAATAGGTTATTTGTACTCTGAGGGGAAATGAATATGAGTTTTGTCTTGCAATATCAACATGGCATATTCCTCAATATATGGATGTTGGAACTAATGATCTGCAATCTTTATATCTTTAATTTTGCAGGATTGTTTAGCCGAATATCAGGAGATAATTTGCTCTCCGGAAACAGACATGCCAACAGTGGTTAGTTTCTATTTTCCTACTCTTTACTGCTACACTAGAGAAGTTCCTAGAAATACTTGTGATGAAATGCAATCTGTAGACTATACAAACGGTTTCTATCTGCTGAGAACTGTTTTATCTCTAGATTTTGCATCATGAAGTAGTTACAGAGATTGTGTAGCTAATCGACTGTTTAGCTTCTAACTACCGGCTTTAGGTGGGTTAACATGCGTAAATTATATCTTACACCTGAGTATTGTGCTCCAAATGATAATACTAGCCATACACGCAGTTTGTCTATAAGCAATTGTCTGATAAGAGTCAAGTTCAAATCAGAATTCAAATGATATGCATATTCATATCGAGATTCATGCAAATAGTGTTATTGGGAGCACCACATGATGATTAGGCTACACAAATCCTTGATTAACATATACTACTATACTAGTATTTACTTTGTAGTATCTTAATGTGGCCTATGGAATTGTGTACTATTTCATATATTGGTTTGAAGAAAGCAATTATATGTTGTTCTTTTGAGTAGTGTTCAGTTCGCTAAATCAGAGGATTACAAAATAAAATATTGTATGAACAAATGTAGTGCAAAATGTTCTAGGTCTATTTTGCTTAAACTATTCTGTAGTCTGTTTTCACATGGTTTCATCCATTTTTTCTTGAAGTCAATTTAGCTAAGAAATTCCCTAAAGAAAGAATTCAAAATTTCCTCTTAATTTGTTGAATTAACCTCAACAGTTACTTTCATGTTTTACATTCCCTTATAATTTACACAGTATGATTTGTAAGATACTCGTTTGATGCAAAAGCAGGAACCGGAGCTCAGTGTTATAGACGAGGAAGATGAAAGATCTATGTATGATGGGGAAGTATTTGATGCGCTGACAACTCATAGAGGCGAGTTGAAGCGTACAAGTATGAGCCATAGATAATTGCAGAGTTTCAGGTAAATCTTATCATATATTAGCTGGAGATACTAATAGAAAATGACAATAATAATATTACAACAATACACATTTGATATATGCTAAACAAGAACGAACGTGGAACATATAATTCTTTATTAATAAAATTAAAATTGTCAAATTTGACTACATATTATTTAGTGTGGGGAAAATATTAGAAATGGAGGGAAATTTAAAATTTGATTATAGCCATTTCGAATATATGTAGAAATCTTACTCAAACTCGAATCCTCGATTTTCATGATTCATTGTGCTGTCAAATTTCAGGTCCTAATCCAGCCTTTCCAGGCCCAAGGAGGAGGATAGTACATTTTATTGGCTATATCATCGCAGTTTGAGTGTAAAAAGTCTCATCTATCTTTTTCTTACATCGCAGTTTGATTTGTAATGCCATTTTTTGTCAGTGTGAATGTTATGCTTGTTACTGTTGCACTGCAAGTAAACATGTCATGCAATAATATAGTAGTTGGGTAGTATGTTCAGTTTTATTAAAGTGTCGTTGCTTATATTCAAACATATTTTCATTTGTTAAAGATTAAGTTTTGTGATAATAAACATACATGGAAAGTCAACATTATATTTTTAATGCTGCTAAACTATCTTGCCATAAATTGTGATGTGTGACGAATTTTTTTTAACATGTTTGCAAGAAGTAAACATGGATTATGTGTGGCTTTAGCATAAAGTATTAAGAAAATAAGTGGTAATGGTTTTCTTCTCTTCGGTATAATTAAGGTGCCAAGACTCCAGGACGGCAGGAGTCATAGCCAACCACCCCTGTCATGTGGCAGTTTTTCTTAGGTGATTGGCCGGCTAACATAACGATATGAAACCGGAATGATTTCAGACCCATAATCAACCAAATGTTCAGCAGGAATCACGGTTTAAAATCAGTCAGATAGTATTTTTTTATGCTAAGCAGGAAATTTTAGATTAAACAAAGAGTCTTAAGTATAGAAGTGAAGAGGGTAATCCTCTTGAATTACATGGATAATCTCAGCCGGTGAATTATCTATTATTACACAAGTTCCTACATTATGATAATTCTTCCTACAATGCTTTGCCAATCAATCAGCAGGTTTGTTCTCCTCTCTTCTACTAAACACTATCTTCACTTGTTGCATCTGTTGAAGTAGTTCCCTGCAATATTTCACAATATTTGAATGAAGTTCTTTCACACTAAAATCTTGAAGTAGTAATAATGTAGCTCTGACAATCAGTAACAATTGTAACATGACACAAATCAGACAACTGTTTGGCTTCTAATAGTTTTAGGCCTTCCATGATACATAAAAGTTAAGCACATAATGCAGAATTAGCATAACAAGTTCTATAAAAACCATTTATCCAAAATCCTTGCTCATTTCTGAGAATCTCAACAATTCTAGTAGGTTTAGTAGACTCCACAAAGGAAGTATCCACATTCAACTTCAAGAAACCTGGAGGGGGGGCTGCCAGCGAATAGTGGGGGATGATGGAGACAAAGAGAGAGTAAAAGGTTGGTCTTGGCAGGAGAAAAATTCTCAAGCGAGAGCTTGAGCTTTGTGAAGACAAATTTCAAGATTTTATGTAAATTAGAGAAGATTACATCGTTCCTTTGAAGCCAAAGAGACCACAAAGCATAGGGGAAGAGAATATGCCAGGGAAGCAGGGTGAGATGATGTTGATTTGGGTAGATGTGTGTAGGTTTAGAGTTAAAAACAACCACTCTACTAGTGGGGAGTGAAGGAAAGAAGGATTTGCATTATGAAAGGTTAAAGACCAGAAAGCCTTAGCTCTAAAGCAGGATCTGAGAACATGCTCTGCATTTTCAGTCACACCAGGGCATAGGGCACAAGTTTCAGAAGATGTAATACCCCTCTAATAGAGAATTTTACAAGTAGGGTGTCTATCCAACACTGCAAGCCAAGTGAAAAGATTAATTATAGGGGCACAATGAAGTTTCCATATCCAAGAGATATCCTTAGCATCACTAAATTTGGAGTTTAGAAGCGGAAAAGCTGAATGGAAAGTAAATTTTCCATCTATAGTTAAACTGGAATAGCTAAAATCATCCAACATTCCCATATCCATATTAGCCTTACACTGCAACATGATATCAGGAGCTAAGGGATATGAACTCATGTTATCATATCAGCAGTTTGAGGTAATACAACCCTTCACATTTAAGGTAGAATCATGTTGTAACAGTGGGCCTGCCAAAATTGTCGTAAGTGAATTCCCATTGAGCCACTTATCAGTCCACACAAAAGTTTTATCTCCATTACCTACTTTCCAGCAGATTGTTGAAAGGTAGCTCTCCCACATTCTACCCATACCTCTCAAATATGTGAGCCATTTGAAAAGGCCTTGTAAGATCAATCAGATTTCAAATATTTATCTCTCAGGAATCTAGCTGCCAAGTTGTCCCCTCTTTCCATGAATCCAAACATCTCACGCCCAAACCTCCTCTAGTAGTGGGGGTACTAATTCTCTTCCAACTAAGTGATTCTCTGTTTTTCCTCATTCTTCCCCCACAAAAAGTTAGCCATTAATCTATTAATCTCCTTTTTGGAAAAAGCAGGAAGCCACAATAGCTACAATAACTGCATGAAATAGTTGGGAATGGTGTTTGAAGTAGACTTGAGAAGAGTAAGTCAGCCCTAGAAAGACAAGCAGCTTTCCAACCCAGCTTCTGTTTAACCTTATCAACAAAGAACTGCACTTTAGATTTGGTAGTTCTACCATCAAGTCATCAAGCAATGGAAATCCAAGATAAGGGCTTAATTTTTCAGATTCTTTAATATTCAAAGACTTCACTATCTCTCCTCTTACAGGAGTGTATGCAAACATAAACTACAGCTTTGTTGCAAATTAAGTGTAACGCAAAAATAACTATCAAAATTTTTCGTGCCCGACGCGCTCAATGCAAAAATGTAAAACATTATAATGTTCCTGTTTATATTATAGGTAATACTAATATTTTTGATACACCGCTTACATTTGTTAACAACTTCCGAAACTGAATTTCGAATCGGATATCCGTATCCGAAAATCCGGATATTTGATATCCATATCCGATCCGAAAATATCGGATATCCGAAAATCCGGATATCCGAAATTTTCGGATCGGATAAATCGGATATCCTATATCCGAGTTCTTTAATTGCAGGTTTTTTGTAAGGTAAAATTGATTTTTTTCACCCTTTTAATGTCTTGTTGAACCTTTTTTACTATGTAGACAATTAATTCATAATCTAAACAAAGAGAGATAAAATAAACCTAAAATTATTGTCCAACAACTAATTTTCATATTACATAATAAAATTATACACAACCTTCAATATACAAACTAATTGGCTAATTGCAACAAAGTACAAATTACATAAAAAAATTTGAAGTCCAAAAAACATTAATGTCCAATTGTTAACGGTGCATAAACATTTTATCAAACACTAAATAAGTCCTCAACGCCAGATACCAATAACGGATCAACAAAGTACGAGTGTACGGCAAGTCAACAACCCTACAAAATATAAAATAACAATATATTAGTTAATCATAAGAAGAAAAAAAAAACAGCAGAAATTAAACTATAATTTCTAAATATTCAAACTAAAAAAAGTATTACCTTCAAATGCCGAAGGACATAGATAAGTCTATTTTTAAACCACAAACTGCAAGAAATGAGGCTCAATTAGGTTTATTTCCAAAAAAAAAGCTTCAATGATAATCCTATGCAAAAAAGCGCCTAACACTAGCAATAAATTGTGAAAGCTCAAAGCAAATAGCTTAAAAAATAGCTAAGTGAAACAGCATACAGAAATCATAGCAATAGACCATTCTGATTATCTAATATTAACATTTATGGCTTATTTAAATCCTTTCTCCTAACAGATCACAGCTAAGGTCAATGTATAGAACTAGCACAACTGCACAAGAGTGCAGATTTATTGACATAGTTAGTTCACCCCTCATAGGTTAATATCACAAATATGTGGGAAGAATGCAAAAAGCTGGTGAAACCAACAGAGTAAATGATTATAAAGAAACTAACCAACACCTATTTCTAAGAATATCTCCTCTTGGATTGCAGTTGTCACAGCAACAGCTTCCTGCAGTATTTCAAATTACATTATAGTTACACTCTATCAAGGGCCATGTAAACAACAGGATCTCTATCTAGAAAAGGAGTTTTTAACAGAAAAAAGGAAGTTTTTATACAACCAACTTATCATTGTCAATAAAACTTACCAATTAGCACAGCATGGGCATCAATTTAAAGTCCAGCAATGCTTAGGCAATGCCCAAGATAAAAATCAAATTGAATTCAAATCAAATCAAATTTAAACTTGTAGTTTCTCAGATTTTTTCATTCTCAGAACTGAAACTTGAATTAAGATGACCAGATTTACATCCAACCGAAAGATAAAACCCATTAATTTACTAATTCAGATGACTGTTGAGTTATACATTGGACGTTATATGTACAGGTGGTTCTAATTGACTCTGGACACAGCAGAGTATGCCTGGTGGCTGGTGCTTCTGAATAGCTATTTTTAAGTAATGTTTTAAACTCCACATTTCATGAAAAGTACCCATTTTTGGATACTCAATAGTTCTACAACAGGAACATACACTCAATGTTACACTTCGGAGAAAAAAAAAAAATCATTTTCCAAAATTGGTGAGATACACTGGTTTCCATACACTTTTGTTGACTGATTTCTACACACAGAGTAAACTCAATACACTTTTGTTCATTTTTTGTTGACACCTCATCTAATTAAGCCCAGAAATCTCACAAATGTTTTCCAGTCTATGCTCATGTGCCAAGAATTATTATAAATTTGCAGTTCAGTCACATCATCAACTATCAATTCAAATAACCTTGGGAGTACAAGAATAACTCACCACTCGTGGCAGAATCCTGCTCCTTTTACTTCCCTCCTGCGAGCGACAGACAGAAAAAGAAAGGTGAGAGAGGCAAAATAGGCTTTTGCTGATAGTGACTATAATTTAAAAACTCACTGAAAGAATGAACTGTGGATAAACCCCTCAGACTGTCATTGGTTATGACCCTAACACAAGATGTAAAAAGTACAAATTAGAATCTGTCAACTGTGGAACTTTTTAAACAAAATCAAGTTGTCGCTTACACATTATTCTGGTAGCACGAGCACAAGACCGAAAACATGTCTACATAAAAATCTGGAAAAAAACCTGCCAAATCTGACTCGATCTTTTCATCACTAAATCTCTACCAAAAAAAAAAATGAAAAAATGTCAGATAAAAGGTTAAGGCATTGGGATGTATAGCAAATTAAAACAAAAGATGCTCAAACCTTGTTATTTCGATCTTGTTTGTACTCCAACTCATTTATATGAGTATAAACTGCTCCATAAAATCGGACAATATCAATAGCATTCCGGTATGCTTTGATAATCCGCTTGCGCTTTTTCGCATTTTCAAAAAGTTTTTTATATACATGTTGAAGACTATCCCACCAGTCTTGGTATAATTCATTTTTATTAAGATACAATAAAAAAGGATTAGGATTCTGCTTAACCAACTCTCTCAATTTGAAGGTAAAGCTGATTTTTTCCGCCGTATTCCAAAAATACGGGTGATCAATAACAATCTCCAATGGACAGGACCTATGGAAAAAAAGAGTACATTATAAAAAAAAAATACAAATCTTAAACCAAAATGCAGAAAAAAGACGGACAAACTACCAGGATTTTAAGCTTCTAGATGCATAAAAACTTACCCATGAAATTGTGTGACATTGTCAAAAAACTGTTTCAAATGATCGGGAAGAAAAGAAATATCGCTTTGGTCGGGAACAGCAAGTTTGATAACACTCTGCATTAAATCTACTAGCTGTACCAAGTCCTGTTTTTGTTTCCCCGAAGCCATATATGGCAGAATTCTGCCTTCCCCTTCAGAATTGACAAAAGAATTAAACACTAAATTCCCGCAGGCTTTGTCTTTGTCGAACAAATACATCAACCCTCGAATCACGCCTCTAGTTTTAATAAACAAAAGAAAATAAGGTTAAGCTGTAAAACACCCATAACAAACAGAATATCTCAAAAACAATTTAACACATTATTACTTCATACCTGAATACTTTCCAAAATGAATCTTTTATAGCATTCCACCATACTTTATTTGATTCAGGAGAAATTATGCAAAGTTTACGCTTAAAAAAGCAGTAAATGGTGCATACATTCTCACTTGTCACAAGAAAATATCTACCTTCATCCATAAAACTTTGGTCAACCTTCAACAGAGTCTCATGCCTGAGACATAGATAAACAAGATCCTGAAAGTAGTTTATCTGTGATTGGTCAACTACAATAAATGATTTTTGGACTCCAGTGGTGTTAGTCCTTATACACCCTACAAAAGAATCTTCAGCTGACTCCATAGTAACAGAAAAAGGAATCTCGAACTGCAAATAGTGTTGTTCAAAAACATGTTAGTTCTAACTAGTTTAATTTTCCTATGCTAAAATATTGCCAAATAAACCAACTTACATTCCGAGGTCTTCTTTCCTCAACCAAAGGTATGATTTCCCCTGTACCCCCCTCATCTTTGGTCCCCTCATCTTTGGTCTCCTCATCTTTGGTCCCTTCATCTTTGGTCCCCTCATCTTTGGTCCCCTCATCTTTGGTCTCCACAGCTTTCTTGGACCCTTCAGCAATTTGTTTTCCTTTCCTCTTTTCTCGTTTCTTTTCTCGTTTCTTCTCCCTTTTTCCCGCCTCCGCCGCGATCCTGGCCTCTTCATCCAAGAGTTCTCTTTCTATTTTCACGATCACAAAACAAACAAGATTAGTATTCCCGAAAATTTTAGATATTGTTCATTTAAAATGTCTAAAATACAATTGTTATTTAAAAAAAAAAAGAAACTTGTAAAACCTCTTTAGAAAAGGGATTCACGTTCAACCAACATTCACAACTTCATACAGCACATATGAAATAAAATTAGTACTTCACATGGGCCAAAAGAAATAGCAAGAAACTCCGATCAAATTATATGAAAAAGCAGCTCCATTTCATAGCAGTTAAGTGATTTCACATAACTATTTTAGCCCATCTACATGAATTGACACAACATAATTTAACTCAATTATATGAAGTAGAACAAGTGACTTTATCACAACTACGAACACAAAGAAATCTGCAATGCCAAGATTTGAATCCCCTAAATTTGAATCTTTGATTCCTAAATGCGAACAAGGTTATCCAATTCAATTACCATAATAAAAGGTAGCAGTATTTCACAAATTCAAAAACTTCAATGGGCAAGATTCAACGCAAATTAGGATCCCCAACTCACCCTTTTCTGATTAAAACAAGTGAAAATTGATAGTAAGGGAATAAGATTGATTGTTGAATGATGAAAATTGACGTTTAAATTTGATGAAAGTTAACCCCAAAGAGAAGGGTTTGGGGGAGGAATAGAGAGAAAAAGTCTAACAAAATCCTTATTACAGGGGTAATTGAAATTTTGGATTACATTTAAAGTAAAGTAAGGTTATGTTTAGAAACCGTGAAGAAATTAGAAAGCAACTAGTACTATTAATCATAGAAGTTGAAGCAAAACAAGGAGCAACATCTTTAAACATACAACTTCCAAATTCAAGACACGAGCATCAGAAATTCGATGGTGCACAACTGTTGATTTGGAAGTTTGCCACCCAACTTTATTCAGGGTTTCACCCAAATTGGGGATTTTTAATTGAGGCTTCAATGCAATTAAGTTGGGGGTTTTGTATGAAATAAATATGTAAAGCCACGACAGAAATCTTGATAATTTTTCACTTTATCGCTCAAATCTAGCAACATTCACAAAAAGTGCAGAAAATGACACACGAAATTCCTACGCTTTGTCTAGGTATCTTCACCTTGTGCCTAGGCACACGCTTTTAGAACTACGAGTTGATTTTCAGTTCGGTGAGTTACAGTTTCAGTCAAATCAAGCAATTTTGAACGAGATAAAACTGACAGCTCTATTGTTGATTATTTTCATAGATTGAGATAGTACCATGTCTATTTGCTTCCTCGAAAGCTTGCTGAAATTTAACCTTCTTTTTTTCTGCCTCACATAGCTGCTGTTCCAATTTTTCTAACAAAGATTGTTGTTCATGAATTTTAGCCATAGAAATCCCTTTGCTAAAATAGTCAATAGACTTCTCCAGATATCCTTCATCTTCTAAATTCATAAAGCTCGTCCTAAAGAAATAAATAAATAAATAAAACAGAAAACACAATCTAGGAGCTGAATAGTGGGGAGAAGGGCAAGTTTGGGAATCAATCAATCAAAGCCTTAGTCCCATAAGTGGGGTCAGCTAACATGAACCAAAAGTGGAATCATCGTTCATATTAGTGTAATTTTCCAATTTAAAACAAAGATCATAAACTTTTTTTTTCTTAATTTCTTTCATTGATGTCGTTAATGCATATGCTGACTAAAGGTTTCAAGAAAGCTTAATTCAAAAAATAAAAACAAAGTCCTTGACCCCATAAAGAATATCGTAGAGGGAGGGGGAAATCTTACCCCAAAATAAATGTAGTTTCTGCATATGCATACATGTTGTGGACTTCCCAAGCCCGAAAAATCTTCCAAAACTCTATAAAATAAAATAAACAAATCAAAAAATCAATAATAATTTAGAAAAATAATAATAAAAAAAAAGTTAGTAATAGTAATTACCCTCCATATTTTGTTCATGGAAAAATATTCTCAGCTTGAGCTCCAAAACAGGAACAGTTAACGCAGACGGATACGGTGCACTAGTGAGCTTTAGGGCATCTACTACCATGCCATTTGAAAGCAGGTTGTTGACCAAACACTCTAGTCTATGCAACGGATTTGAGGGTAGGTTCAACTTTGGAAAATCAGAGGCAACAGTATTCAGGACAACAACAAGACTTGTTCCCTTAGTCGCCTCACCATTTTCTTCCATGCATCGAACGATGTGGTCTACGACAAACGGTAGAGCACCATTAAAATTATCTTTATCTAAGAAGGCTTCAAGAGACTCTGTGAAACAAAGAAGAGTGTCTGCAGAATCCATAGACCTGAATTGTAAAAATTAATTAAATAAGTTGTAACCCATGGATAACTCATAATTTAATACAATGGATTTCACATAGAAAAGAATGAGTCACATCATTGGTTTTATCAGTTAGTTAAAGAATTTACAATTGAAACAAACGCAAATTATGAGCAACACATCAGTCAGCAAGCATATAAATTAACAAACAACATATCAAATTGCAATTATAAATCAAGTAATCAACAACTCAAGTATTCAACACAACTACAATTCAAATAGCATATAGGAGAACTGGAGAACAGGCCAGTCCCTGAGGCAGGGCAGGAGGGGCGGCCGCCCTAGGCCCAGAGAAAAGAGATTTAATTTCATATTGAATTATCTCGAAAAATACATAATTTTAGGGATATTTGATTCAATAATCAAATTACGCTCATAATTTTCTTTTCTTTTGGATATGATGTTTCATAATCTAAGAATTTACGAACCCTAAACTTAAAGCACTGATAATTAAATTAGATTTGAACAAATATAAACCCTAGATTGTGAAATTGATGTGATGATAACAACAAAAAACAATTTACCTTAGAAGCTGCTTCAATGGGGGATACAAGAATTAGATTCAACGGAGAACGCTTCAATGGAGAACGTTGAGTGCGCTTCAATGAAATAACTCAGAGAGGTAGGAAATAGGGATGAGGCCTTTAAAAGCCATGACCCGCCATAGTTATAATATGGGTTAGATCCGTCTGATAAATAAATGGGCGGGTCTTTATATGATCGTCTAATTATGAGACAGGTGGACTTTATAAAGGTTTTAAGTAAACATGTTTTAAATATCAATAATAATAATAATCTAATCTAATCTAATATATTATTAGACCTGTCAATTCGGGTAAATGGGTCGGGTTTGGGTCGGGTAAGTGTGGGTCGGGTCAACTCGGGTCAGGTCATTTCGGGTTAATGTCGTAACCTATATTAATCGGGTTCGGGTTGGGTCATGCTTAAGTCGAGTAACGTCGGGTCATACATCTTTTCGGGTTTGGGTCGGGTTTAGGTCGGATTAATAACAGGTCGGGTTACATTCGGGTTGGGTGAATAATAGGTCGGGTTTATTTCGGGTTAAAACGGGTTAGGGTCATTCTCGGGTTCGAGTCGGGGGTTCGGTTCAAGTCAATAATTTGCGGGTTATAATCAGGTCGGGTCATTCTCGGGTTTGAGTCGGGTTCGGTTCAAGTCAATATTTGTGGGTTATAATCAGGTTGGTCATTCTCGGGTTCAAGTCAGGTTCGGTTCAAGTCAATTATTTGCGGGTTACAATCAGGTCGGGTCATTTACAAGTCGGGTCATGTTCGTGTTCAAGTCGGGTTTAGTTCAAGTCAAAAAATTGCAGGTTATAATCAGGTCGGATTATTTCCAAGTCAGGTCATGTTCGGGTTCGAGCCTCAAATATTGGGTTAATCTGGGTATCGGGTTGATTTCAGGTCGGGTCATATCAGGTTCGGGTACATTTTTTGGGTCGGTTTGTTAATAGTTCATGTAATGACATTCATGTTTACTCATTATCAATTACTTCATTTATTGTAAGAGAAATAATTTCAGGTAAGTTTAAATTCGAGATAATAAGTTCTAATAAGTTTAGATAAGATAGGTTTAGTTTAGATTTTTAGAAGATAAGTTCAAACCCTATTCTAATCTATTCACATTTATTTCACTCATTTTAGGGATAACAATTTCAGATAAGTTCATATTCGAGATGACATGTTTAGATAAAATATAATAAGTTCATATAAATTCGGATAAAATAGGTTCAGTTTAGATAAGTTAAAATACAACAACTTTTTTTTCTAAACTTATTTTATTTGAAATTATCTAAACTTGTTTATTTTTTATAAGTTCATATCCGAGTTCACGTTTTTTTAATGGCATTTTTTTAAAATATTTAAATGGCATTATTCAAAACATTTAAATAAGATAAAATAGGCAAATGAATAATAAAATTAGAAAAATAAAAGACCAATAAAAGCCTTTTAAAAGCTCTAATTCGGGTCACCACCTTCTCAAGTCCAAACAAGTCAAGTCATGATCAGCTACAGGTAAATTATTTGGGTCAGATTATCATCGGGTCATTGTCACATACTCATGCTCGCATTCAATCATTAACACGTTCAATTCAATCATTATCCGAAATTATTTTATTTTTTTTAACTTTTTTTATTTGAAATTTTTTTTTAAAATAAAATATAAGATAAAACAAACAAGCCTAAGGTCAAATAGTATTTGTAAACCGTAATTAACTACATTAATGCACATGCACCTACAAAGTAGTAGTATTCGTAAACCATAATTGTTTAATTGAAATATAGAATGAACTTGCACCTAAAAAGTAGTAGTATTCGTAAATCGTAATTACTAAATTTAAATAAAGAATGCACATGCATCCAAAAAGTAGTGGTATTCATAAATTTTTATAGGTTTTTTTGAGACATATAAATTGTAATACATTTGATAATAGAGAATTTTATTGAAAATATTTGAATAAGCTTAAATAGGAAAATAACTCATAGAATTAGGGGAAAAAAAAAAGATATGTCGTAATCCTAAATTGCTAGTTATTTGGAGAAAAATGTAATACTTTAATACTTTATGACTTAATTAGCTAACAAAATAAAAAAATAAAAAATAAAAAAAGAAAAGTGATAAGGGGAACATTATTGGAAAATCTCAAAATCATATAATCAGTGATTCACTCTCAATCTCAAATTCTCACACCCATATTCTACCTTCATTACAGTCTAGCTTTCCTAATATACTAAAATTCTCAATCGCAAATCTCGCCATTGCCGCCATTAGAGTCTAGCTTTCCTAATATACTAACATTCAGAGATCCACCCATGGCCATAATTCACCACTGCTCGACGTCTCCTAGACTCACACAATCCCACTCTCAATCTCAAATTCTCACTCCCATATTCTACCTTCAACAAGGAGTCATGGAGTGAGTAATCGGTCCAATTTTCAGGATTGAATTTTACTCATAAATTATAGATCTAAACATTTAATCTTCCTGATTAATAGTTGTTCAACATTGTTCTTCGACAAATTATATGTTTAATCTGTTAATTTTTACATTTTAAAATTATGCTTAGCATTTTGATTTTAAATAATTTTAGGGATTAAAACTTTTTAGGCAAATTTTTAGATTTAGATGTTCTTGATAATTTTTAGGGGTTTAATCTGTTAATATGTTTTGGTGTTAAAGGGGTCAAACTATCATGGCTGAGGATGAATTTGATCACGCGGCTGAAAGAGGTATAGTCATTCTAATTAATTATAAATTATGCATTTTTATTGATCTTACTCCTAATCTTTGCCTAATTGTTTGATGTAATGGGTGACTTTGAGGTTGAGCAAGCATCAATTACATGCATGAATGTTGGAAATGCTACACCAACACTTGAACCCCATCAATCAATATCTCCAATTCAAGGAAAGCGATCTCTTATTTGGCAGAATTTTGAGATTAATGGTGAACATGCTGCATGCAAGTTTTGCAAAAGATTAATCCAGAAACATAGTGGTACACTACAAGAAAACAACTGGATTTCGACGAAATTTTTCCGCCGGAAAACGGCCTTCCGACGGAATCAATCTGTCGCAATACCCTTTGTAGGAAATTCGACGTTTTCCGAGGGAAATTCCGTCGGAAGCCACTTTTTCGACAGAATTTCCGACGGAATTCATTCTGTCGGAGCTGGTTTTGACTTTAATCGAAATTCCGTCGCAATTTTCCGACGGGAATTTCCGTCGGAGTTGGAGAGGTTTCCGATGGAAATTTCCGTCGGAAAAGTCAATAATAAAAAAAAAAACAGCCCCACCCCTAACCCTTACCCCACCCAGATCCACCACTACCCACACCCCTTCTCACCACCACAACCCACCCCACCGCCACCCCCTAACCCACCAAACCCCACCTCACCACCCACCTAAACCCCCACAGAAACCACCCCAGCCAAAACCCCACCCACACCAAACCGAAACCACCCCAACCATTAACTTACCCAGCACCAAACTCACACCAACCCCCACCCCACCACCACCGACACCACTACACACCATCACCAATCCAAAAATAAACCCTAAAAACCGAAATTAATCCCAAAAATACGAAAAACCCAAAAAACCGATAATTAACCCCAAAAATACGAAAATTCACACAACATAGTCAAAAAATACCACACAAAACAATCAAAACCAGTAGATCTACATCTTAATCAGAATTTCATTAAAAAAATTAAAAAAAAAAACGATAATCAACCAACGAAAATTAAAAGAAATATATAAATATACAATAAAATTTATAAACTTAACATTACCATTACATACAAATTAAAAATAATTAGATATACACTTTTGACGGTGGTTGTTGGCTCGCGATGGTGGTTGTTGCCTTTGTTGTTGTTGGGCCGTTGTTGTTGTTGGCTTTGTTGTTGTTGCGTTGTTGTTGGCTCGTGACGATGGTTGTTGGCTCGCGACGGTGGAATTGGAGAAGAGGAGAGAGAAGAGGAGTTGAGGAGAGAGAAACGGAGAAGAAGAAGAAAGAGAGAAGAGGAAAGAGAACAGAGAGGAAAGAAAGGAAGGAGAAGAGGACGACAGAACAGAGAGGAAGGAGAAGAGGAAAGAGAACAGGAGAAAGAAGAGAGGATCAGAGAAGAGGAAAGAGGAGAGGAGAGAGAAAGAGAAACGAGAGAAAGAGAGGGGAAAGAGAGGCCGAGAGAGAGAAGAGGATAGGAGAGAGAAATGAGAAATGAAAGGGGGGAGGGGGGTAGTTCCGTTTTAGGATTTGATTTTTTTTTTCAAAAATATCAAAATTCCGTCGGAAATGGTTCAAAATTCGTCGGAAATTTTCCGACGGAAATAAATTCCGTCGGAACTAGAGTCAGGGTTTGGTTTTTTTTTGTTGTTTTATTTATTCTGACGAATTTTTTTCCCTCGGAATTTACAACTTCCGACGGAATATTCCGTCGAAAAAAATTTCCGAGGTAATATTCCGTCAGAAGCTGTAAATTCCAAAGGAAAAAAAATCCGTCGTAACTTACCTTTTCCGACGGAATTTTCTGACAGACCCAAATTTCGTTGGAAATTTCAAAATTTCCGACGGAATTTAAGTCCGTCAGAATCCGACCTATTTCTTGTAGTGGTACGAACGGTACGTTTAATCTAAAGAGACACCTTGATAGGTGCCAACAATATAAAGATTCAGATAAGTCTAATGAGTCTAATGCATCTGAATTTGACCAAAAATAATACTGTAAGTTATTTGCTAGAGCTATATTGAAGCATGGTTATTCTTTAAGTATTGTTGAACATGAGGGGTTTAGGGGATTGCATACATATTTGAATTCCAAGGTTAGAACTATTTCTGGAAACACAATATTGAAATGGTGCATGACAGAGCATGATGTGTTAAAGCAATATGTTTGTAATACGTTTAAGGCCTTATCAAGTAAAGTGTCCTTGACTTGTGATGTATGGACAACTTGTACTACTCGTGGTTATTTGTCTCTTACGGCCCATTTTGTGGATGATCTGGAAATTACGGTTAAGGTGCTGAACTTTAGACATATTCCACCTCCCCATAATGGTCATGAAATTTATAATCTGGTTTTTCGTTTGATCAAAGATTGGGGTATTGAAAGAAAAATTTGTAGTATGACTATTGACAATGCAAGTAATACGGATTCTATGGTTGGGAAACTCCAAATTGAATTGGATGCAATGGCTAAATTACCTCTTGACGGCAAATATTTTCATGTTAGATGCTCTGCCCATATCTTAAAATTAATTGTCAAAGAAGGTTTGAAAGTCATTGATGAATCTATTGCGAAAAGTTCGGGAGAATGTGAAGTATGTTGATTCTTCTGAAGCTAGACTTATAAGGTTTGAGCGGTGTGTTTCTAGCTGTAATTTAGCTACAGGTGTAAAGCTATGGATGGATGTTCCTACTAGATGGAATTTTACTTTCTTAATGCTTCGTCGAGCTCTTGATCTTTTACTGGCGTTGAAAATGTTCGGTAGGATAGAGAGCAATTATCACTTGGCGCTTACTGCTCATGAATGGGAAATAGAAGAAAAAATGTGTGATTTTCTTGAACCCTTTTATGACATTACTAATTTGTTTTCCGGTTCTGAATATCCCACCTCCAATCTTTATGTTGCCAACATTTGTAGAATTGAGTCACTATTAGTGGCTGCTTCTAAAGGGGATGATCCAAAACTCAAAGAAAATGGCAGATCTTATGCGTTGCAAGTTTGATAAATATTGGTCTGATTACTCTGTGTTATTATTTTTTGTTACAATTCTTGATCCTCGGTTTAAGTTGAAATTTTTGAGACATCTTTTCAAGGATTTGTATGAAGCTCACATGGTTGAAACAAAAGTCCAGGAGGTGTATTATGAATTCGTTCAACTGTTTAACCATTACAAGGATCCTCTTCCTACTTATTCTTCCCAAGGTAGTTCAAATTCAGATGCATATCGTCCACGCAAGACTAGTAGAGTTTATGCGGTAAGATAACGACAAATATTATCATTATTCAATATGTTAATCACTTTTCTGGGTTATTCTGTTTTGATCTTTTTTATTTGTGATTTCAGAATTTTGTTGCTGATGTTGCTAGTGGTGACATGGGTAAATCTGAATTAGAATTATACTTAGAATTGCCTTTAAAACCTTGTAATGTTGATGAGGAATTCGATATTTTGGCTGTTGGAAGGAGCAATCAACAACTTTCCCAAGTCTTGGTCGTATAGCTAAAGATATTCTTGCGATACCTATTACTACTGTTGGTTCCGAATCTTCTTTTAGCATGGGTGGCAGAGTTTTAAATAGGTGGAGGAGTTCATTCGTGCACAAACATGTCGAAGCTTTGATAACAACTCGAAATTGGCTGTATGTGTAATACCCCAAATTTTTGAGTATATTTAATCAACGATTTTTCTAGAATAAACTTTTTAATTTATAATTATTTTCAAATTTATATGTTATAGTAAAATTTTTAATAATTATTAATTTTATTTTCAGATTTATTATTAAAAAAAAAAAACTGAATTTGGATAATTTACAGAAACTTATCTTGAAAACTGAAAAAAAAAATTAAAAAAAAAATTTGAAGCTGATCCTTTTGATAGGAAGTTACAACAAACTCAGCTCAATTTGAATTGGATCTTATCTTCTGAATACTCTAGAGCAACTCAACCTAAGTTTTCTAATCTATATAACCAAAATCCCAAAACTGATATGTCGTATAACACTATAAAATTATACCCATCCCTTTCAATTTTGCCCAAATCGTCATCCCCAACTGATCTTTCATCAGTAAGTTATGAGTTTTCTTACTGCGGTTTTCTTGTATTGAATTGAGCTTGGCAAATTCGAAATGTTGATTGAACCTTCTCTTGATTTCTTGTCTTACCCACCCAATTTCTTTAATCTTCTTGTCTCTCGTTGAACATCTTGTCTTACCCACCCAATTGGAAGTTTTTTTTTTCTTTTAGAAAATAAATGGTTGTTATCTTTCCTGCCAAAGAAGACACCATTGAAGTACATTTTTAGAGCTTTGTTTTGGAGTTTGGTGCGTAGGTTGCAGGCTAAGAAGGGAAAAGTTGTGGTAGTGGAGTAGTGCATCTATACTTCTAAATTTATAGCCATAGTTGACTAATAAATTAAATTTTTATTCCTTTCCTCCAAATTTTCTTATCAATACAATGCGTTAGAAGTAGTTGCTTAATTATCCATGTACTAGTATCAGCTATATGAGTCATACTAACTTATTATTATTATCTGCTTATTTGTAGACGGAGGCTACTAGGTGAACGTTTCGGAGGTTACTTACCTTGAGATTTACGCGCAACTCAAGGTAATTTCCTATGTCCATCATCTTTAGAATCCCGTTAGGAAATTGTTTTGAAACATTGTGTGCCAACTATGTGCTTGTGTAATTATATGTGATGAGTGTGTTACTGTATGGTATTATGGAATCAAATTATATACTAGTTTTCTATATTTGTGTACTAGTATAAATATTTTCGAAAATTTGATTAAATGGTATCGTATAAGTTTGTTTTTTTTTTTAATTAAAATCTTGGGAATTGGATGATTGATTATTTGTGGGTCTCCAAGGCCTATTGGGAAACGAGTTGTAACTAGTATGTCATGTTGAATGACTATGTTCTAATAATACTGAAATTAAAACATTGTTACTTGGGATTAAATTGATTTGTGCAATAATACTTGTGTGCGATGTGATCGGACAATTTAATCTATTAAATGTACATTAAATTAAGAAGGGAAATGAAATCCGAAAGGGTGAAGAACAGGTTGCCCACTACTAGTTACGGTTGCTACTAGTTGGTTTAAATTAACGTATATTGCTGTTTAGTCTTCCTCCTAATCAATGGGTATTAGTGAGGGGTGTGCACACTAGGGACATTCTGTTAAATTTATGGTCATTTGGGGTTACGCGCGACCCTCTGTAAAGTAGGTGGTAACAGGGACTAGTCCCGGCTTACTGGCGTTCTCTTTCCCTTTCTTAACTAAAGAAATAAATTTTTATGTGGGTAAAACTCAGTTTTTAGATGACAAAGAACTCGAGTGTGCACATTTGTTCGTGTTACGAAACACCGGCATTCTTGGTGAATACGAAAGGTATATTAGGCCCAGGTATTCAGTGTATTCGTATTTACAATCATTTACAATGATGACTTTGTAGATTTACATTGTGTGTTTGGCCTCGTAGGAAGTTTGAGGACTACATTCTTAGTACTCGACCTTTCCTGCGTAGAGAAGAAGTCATGGAGAACTTCGAAGCTGAATTCTCTAATTGGTTTCATCACAAGGTGATATATGCGGTGTAACCGTGAAATAATTATGTATTTTACATCTTGCATTTTAATTCATTGAATTCAGGAACCGTGATGTTGATATTCAACCACTTTATAGGTGGTCTAAGAGAAGTCAAATTCGAATGTCCTGCGAGCGTTGTGCATGCGTCCCTTCAGGCGAGTTCGTACTTGGGGCCAACTTTTTGTAGGTGGATTTAATTTCCATACACATGTCCATGGCAAGCACAAATCCACCATGAATTATGGTGTGTGTGTATCAAGTGAGGATGGCGGAGAGTACTTCGGCATTTTAGACGACATAATCGAACTTGTCTACACGGGACCCAAGAGACAGTACAAGACAATTTTGTTTAAGTGCAATTGGATGGATTGTGGTAGGGGAATGAACATACACAAACAATACAGGCTAATCGAAGTAAATCATACTAAGAAATACCCCAAATATGATCCATTTGTCTTATCTTACCAAGTGGCTCAAGTGTACTACGCATCATACCCTAGCCTGAAACGGGACCGTGTTCAATGGTGGTCTGTGTTTAAAACACAAGCAAGGTCAGTGGTTGATGATCCGGTGGACTTAGAGTTTCTGCAATCACCATCCCCAAAAGTACATGCAACGCTTTGCCCACCGAATGACATTCCAGACTACGCCAGGGATGATGATGATGAAGACGATGACATTGGCTTTGTGATCTCAAGCGATGAAGACGATGAATCTAGTATCGACTCTAGTGATAGTGACGATGATGATGACATCGATGTAGTATTAGATGATAGTAGTGATGACTCTAGTAGTGAAAGTAGTGATGAGAGTACTGAGTAGGAGAATATGTTAATCTCCTATAAAAGTATGCTTCTTATTGTAAAATCAAAATATTAATTAGGCTTATGTAAAACTTTTCAGTGTTTGTATAAAAGCCATATTACGTTGCACTGCACTTGTTATTTATAATATCTTGTCATTTTACTAACATCTGATTCAGGTAGTCATGGCGGGTGGAAAAAGTGGGCAATCGTTGAAGAAAGTAAAGGGGAAAGAGAAAATGACCGCCCACGCCCTTTTCAACGACGACCGGGATGAGGAGATGTTCGATGCGGAGACCATCGATTTGGGTGAGGATCAAACGGGCCCATCCACTCCTCCAGAAGATGGGCCACGGGATGAGTCACAGGATGAGTCACAGCTCCTGTTTTTGGACTCTACTACGCTGTGGTATGTACATATCATGATATGGATGATGAGATACAAGGCTTATATTACTATTCTCAAACTTGTTTAACATTTTTGTTTCCCATTTGTTATAGGTTTGATGATCCTAAGGTTTGGAGTGCGGTATCCGGTACGATTAGTGGATACTACCGAGCCCCTTGGAGGAACTTTGGAGAAGTTCCTGCAGCTACGAAGGAACACTGGTGGAACTTGTTCAGCGTATGATATTTTTGGGTCTTGGTTAATACATGTTTTAGATATTGTATTGATTTAGTTTTGTGTATAACTTCTATATTTTATCATTTACAGGCACAATTCAGATGGGCACCCCAGATGAACGAGCTAGTGAAGCTCACATTTCGGAGGAGGGTAGCAACACGCCTGCGTGACATGTTTGACACCATCACGCACAGATGAATGGCGCCAAGCCAAGTTGGCTGAGTGAGGAGATCCACAAGGAGATGATGAACATTGTTGCATCGGATCCAACTTACAAGGAGAGGTCGGCGCAAAACAAGAAGAACAAAAGGGGCGGTTCTATGGAAAATCCCGTCCGAGGGACCCACTTTCAGGGTTCGTTGTCAGCTGTCCAACATGCAAAAAGGATGGTAAGTTTATTTAAAAAGATCTTATATTAAAAGGCATTTTTGTGTATTTCAACGTAACAAGGGTGTGACTTGTTTAACGTTTATTCCTATTTTTTTGTCTCAAAGGCGGCGAAGAACAAGGGCCAGCTGCCAACAACTCCTGAGCTGTTTTTGAAGACACACTTCAAGGAGCTTCCTGGGAAAGGCACAGTGGCAGTAAACCCCACAGCTCAAGAAATTACGGTAACAAATTCCCTAAACTTAGTTCATTGGATCATTATTCATGAATATGGTACTAAAAACTTAGGGACTTGTTGGTTTTTGTGATTTCAAGGCATGTACCCCTTAGATTACCTATAATTGACATGTTTAGAGAAAGAAATAGTTCATTTGGTCGAAAATGAAGAAAATGGGCAAAGATAGGTCATATAGGCCATAGTTGGTTCAATTTCGCTCCAAATGCGTCCCGAACCTTAGGGACTTGTTGTTTTCTGTGATTTAAAGGAATTTACCCCTTTGAATAACCATAATTGACATTTTTAGAGAAAGAAATAGTTCATTTGGTCGAAAATGAAGAAAATGGGCAAAGAATAGGTCATATAGGCCATAGTTGGTTCAATTTCGCTCCAAATGCGTCCCGAACCTTAGGGACTTGTTGTTTTTTGTGATTTCAAGGCATTACCACTTTTAATAACCATAATTGACATGTTTAGAGAAAGAAATAGTTCATTTGGTCGAAAATGAAGAAATGGTCAAAGAATAGGTCATATAGGCCATACTTGGTTCGTTTTTCATCAATATGGCTCCCAAAACTTAATGTGTTGTTTTTTTTGGCATTTCAAGCCCTAGACCCCTAAAACTATGTACATTTGACATGTTTGGATGAGAAATGAGAACATTAGCTAAGAAATAGAGAAAATGGGCAACATAGAAGTCACTTAGGCCATACTTGGTGCGTTTTTCATTAATGTGGCTCCCAAAACTTAATATGTTGTTTTTTCTTGGCATTTCAAGCCCTATAATCCTAAAAACTATGTACATTTGACATGTTTAGATGAGAAATGAGAACATTAGCTATGAAATAAAGAAAATGGGCAACATAGAAGTCACTTAGGCCATACTTGGTACGTTTTTCATTAATATGGCTCCCAAAACTTAATGTGTTGTTTTTTATTGGCATTTTAAGCCCTAGACTCCTAAAACTATGTACATTTGACATGTTTGGATTATAAATGAGAACATTAGCTAAGAAATAGAGAAAATGGGCAACATAGAAGTCACTTAGGCCATACTTGGTGCGTTTTTCATCAATATGGCTCCCAAAACTTAATGTGTTGTTTTTTCTTGGCATTTCAAGCCCTAGACCCCTAAAACTATGTACATTTGACATGTTTGGATGAGAAATGAGAACATTAGCTAAGAAATAGAGAAAATGGGCAACATAGAAGTCACTTAGGCCATACTCGGTGCGTTTTTCATGAATATTGTACGTAAAACTTTGTTACTTTGTTTTTTTTATGTCAATTCAAGCACTTTACAAGAAAAAAGAGCTCATTTCCTAAAACTATGTTTAATTTATATGGAATGAGGCAAAAAAGAGCTCATTTCCTAAGAAATGAAGTAATTGGGCTAAGTAGAAGTCAACTATGTCATGTTACTTGGTTTATTTTTTCATGAATATGGTAACCAAAGCTTATTTATATAACTTACTAATTCGTTTGTTCCTTTTCATATGTTTATCTTGTAGGAGGTCTACCGAAAGAGGGTTGAGGAGGCTAGCACTCAAAGGACTCAGAAGAGTCCGAATGAGCTGTACTGGGAGACAGTGGGTGGTCGGAACAAAAAAGGACGTGTGAAGGGACTTGGCGGAAGTGTTGACCTTTACTATGGCAGCCAGATGGGTCGACTTTCCCACTAGTAGAAAATAGGTAATGGGAAGCCACTAATTGGAAGCGGTTATTGGAATCCGCTTCCAATTCCATACAAAAACCCGGGATTAAAAAAAAAAGAACAAGAGGAGAATTGGAAGCGGTTCGGTTTGTACCGCTTCTAAAAGGTAATTAGAAGCGGTTCAAACCGCTTCTCTTTTTTAAAAAAAAAAACCTGATTCTTATTATTTCCTTCGTTCCCTCCTTTTTTCCCTCCTTCATTTCCTTCGTGACTGCTTTCAATTGCAGAGTACACCTCCTTCAACTCAATTCGCTCCCTCCTTCACTTTCACCCACCATCACACAGCATCCCACACCACAATTGTCGTGCTTACCCACCACAACAACAACCTTGCTGCCTACTTTCACCACCACAACCATTCGTTTCTTTCATTGAGTGTTGTTAGGAAAAGAGGTTGATGCGCCTGCTTTCACCACCACAACCACCTTAGGGTGGTGCTGCTGCGTCCCTCTGCATGCTGCCCTTGCTACCTCCATTACTACCATAGGGTTGTGCTGCTGCGTCGCTCTGCCTGCTGCCCCTGCTGCGACCCTCTGCGTGCTCCCCCATCTCACCTTCACACGCACCACCAGGCCACCACACCTCTCCCTCTTACCCCACATTCCATATTTTTGGGTGAGTTCATGCTTAATTTAAATTCATTACTTATATGTTGTTAATAATTTCCCAAATTTTAGGGTTTCAATTTTAGTTAATCAAATTTTATGTTTATTAATATATGAATTATTTGTATACAAAATGTTAATTCTCACCTTAATTGTATAATGTTATAAGTTGTTTTAATTTGAGTAGCTAAAAAGTAATGAATTAATGAATGGATTGAAGGTAAGATTAGTTTGCTTGTAGGTAGTCCAAATAGCATTGTATGAATGAATGAACTTGTGTTTTGTTAAATGTCAAACAAATGGAAATTTTTGAATGCTTGCATCATCATTTGCCTAGATACCCGTTCAAGTCTTTCTCATTAGGAGGAAGACTTGAATAGTCCCCGGTTGGGACTGTTCTTGGACGTTTAATCTCACTTAGGTAGTAAATGTATGTCTCTTTTTCGATTTTAAGGAATATCTCGGCTTAGCATTTCGTCTCCATGTTCTCCGGGTGCATATGTAGGTAATTATTTACCTACATTGTGTACTTGGAGAACTGGGGCGAAATGCTGCCGGATTTTCCTTAAAATTGGAAAATTGACATACATTCACTAGTGAGATTAGACGTTCAAGGATGGGTTAGGTTGGAGTGATAAGGACCTTTTTGGGAGCATTCATTTTTACACTATATGCATGAATGATATAAATACAAACAATGTACTTTGATTATATGTTGCAATTTTACATTATTTATAATTTGTTGGTTTGCGTAAAGGCAATTTAAAACGTTGATGGATCGCGGTTGGATGTATGGTAGACGTGATACGTTGGATTTCTTTAATGGGGTCCAAGAGTTTTGCGAGAGTGCTTCACAATATCAGATCAAAACGGGTGTGAATGACCTTTATTGTCCTTGTGTCAACTGTAATAATGTGACAATGGTCGACAGTGTTGATACAATAAGGGATCATGTGGTATGTCATGGGTTTAGGCCTCAATATCATGTGTGGGTTTGGCACGGTAAACAGGGATCGTATAGGGAGAATGTTGTTGGGAATGATACTCACGATAACAAAGCCGAGATTCGTGCGGAAGATGATTATGGTAGTGATGGTGGTGGAGATGGAGATGAGGATGGGGATGAGATCGAGGACGGTGGTGGTGATCACTTGGATGAGATGATGCATAATGTTGAAGGTGAATTTGGTGACCGATGTGATGTATTTGAGTCGTTATCAGAGGCTGCCAAAAAGTCTTTGTATCCCGGGTCGAAAAAATACACCAAACTATTAGCCGTGCTAACACTTTTTAACATTAAGTCAAAGTATAACTGGAGCGACACTAGTTTTACTTCTTTGTTGACTGTGTTATGTGACATGTTGCCTGATGAGAATGAACTTCCTAAGTCGTACTACTATGCAAAGAAACTCATGTGTCCATTTGGTTTAGAGTATAAGAAGATACATGCATGTCCTAATGACTGTGTTCTTTATCGAAATGAATATGAAGAGTTGGAGGAATGTCCACGTTGTGGTCAGTCGCGTTACAAGCGAAAGAGCTGCAATGCTGGTATAAAGGGACCTCCTACCAAAGTGTTATGGTATCTTCCCATCATTCCAAGGTTCAAGCGTCTATTTTCAATACCAAAAGATGCTAAGAACATGAGATGGCATGCAGAGGGAAGAAAGAAAAACGGTTTGCTGAAGCATCCGGCTGACTCTCCGGCTTGGAAGAACATCGATATGAAGTTCAGGGCATTTGGTGATGAAGTCAAAAATTTGAGGCTTGGGTTGTGCACCGATGGTATGAATCCATTTTGCACTCTGAGTACCCAACATAGCACATGGCCGGTACTTTTAGTGATCTACAACTTGCCTCCGTGGTTGTGTATGAAACGAAAATACGTAATGCTGTCTCTTTTAATAACTGGTCCAAGGCAACCTGGACACGACATTGATGTTTTCCTTGAGCCCCTTGTTGATGATTTGACAAAGATGTGGGACTAAGGAGTTTCTATTTATGATGCCCATAAGAACGAGATGTTCCTAATGCGTGCATCCCTGATGTGGACCATTAATGATTTTCCCGCATATGGCAACCTGTCCGGGTATAAGAATAAAGGGCATAAAGCATGTCCTGTTTGTATCGATGACACACCAAACGTGTACCTTGAACACTACGGAAAAGATGTGTACGTGAGGACCCGACGATTGCTTCGGTGCGATCACCCATATCGTAGGCAGAAAAAGGCCTTCAATGGGAAAGTTGAAGAAGGGGTTGCGCCTAGGCCATTGAGTGGACATGAGGTGTATGGTCGAGTGAAGGGTATACCAACTGTTTTTGGTAAAACTTCGAAACCTTTAGACCCACATGCCTTATTTAAAAAGGAATCGATCTTTTGGAAGCTTGAGTACTGGAAAGAACATGATATTAGACATTGTCTTGATGTGATGCATATAGAGAAGAATGTTTGTGATGCAGTTGTTGGGACAATAATGGGTATTCATGGCAAGACAAAGGATGGGAAGAGCGCCCGATTAGATTTGGAAGCATGGGGTGTTCGTCCGGAATTGTGGGTGCATCCAAAGGAAGGGAAGGCAATGGTAATGGAAAAGGTAAGGGAAGATGGTGGCAATAAACGTAAGGGGGAGCGTAAAGGAAAGGGCATCGGTGTATCAAAGAAGAAAGATGAAAAGATGTATTTACCTCCAGCTTGCTACACATTGTCAAAGGACGGAAAACAAAAGTTCTGTGCTTGTTTGTATGACATTAAGGTTCCCTCTGGTTTCTCGTCAAACATGAAAAGATTCGTTTCCTTGAATGGGGAATTGAAGTTGACTAGTATGAAATCTACCACTTTGATTCTATTCGACAGACTCCACCACGGAGGTTGCTAGTGAAGAACCTACTGAATAGGTACATATTGCTTCCCTTTGTTGATTGCCCTAAACTTAATCATTGAGAATTTATGTTTCTAACTTAGAACTTATTTTTCTAAAGTGTTATGAAGAAGTTAAACTGTCGTTCTGTTGCGGGTCCCAAGTGGAAATATGCAAAGGTAATGCCTTGAGTTAGTGATTTGTTTAATATACTTGGCTTCGGTAATGGCTACGCATGATAACAGTACCTTTGTGGCATGTCAGTGTGCGCAACAAAACAACGGACTTGATTGTGCCCTATACGTGATGAGGTTTATGCTTGACGTAGTCAACAATTGCTCGGAAGCACAACAAGTAGATGAGGTATGCTTTTACTGTATTCAATCTATACCTTGCTTCCATTATTGCACCGAACATAAAACAAGCGTAACACATGGGAGGGGGGGGGGTGCTACATACTGATGACAATGTTTGATTTTTTTTGTCATCTTTAGTTTTGCAAGGTTGAAAGTGTAGGTCCGTTGTCAAGCAAGGAAATCAATGAAGTTCGCGACATGTGGGCTTTTTTCGTGACGTTTGATGGCATCTAGGTAGAATCGGTGTAATGGTTATATTTGGGTAAGTAAGAAGCTCATTTGAGAAATTTTCACCTACTTACGCTCCTATAACCTCGTATTTGCATGAAAATGAATACTTTTAAGAAATTTCAACCTATAAACATGTTAAATATACTAAATATGGTATGTTAGAGTAGTTGGATATTAGTTTATAAAGAAATCAAAGAATTTGGGTAAGTAAGAAGCTCATTTGAGAAATTTTCACCTACTTACGCTCCTATAACCTCGTATTTGCATGAAAATGAATACTTTTAAGAAATTTCAACCTATAAACATGTTAAATATACTAAATATGGTATGTTAGAGTAGTTGGATATTAGTTTATAAAGAAATCAAAGAATTTGGGTAAGTAAGAAGCTCATTTGAGAAATTTTCACCTACTTACGCTCCTATAACCTCGTATTTGCATGAAAATGAATACTTTTAAGAAATTTCAACCTATAAACATGTTAAATATACTAAATATGGTATGTTAGAGTAGTTGGATATTAGTTATAAAGAAATCAAAGAATTTGGGTAAGAATGAAGCTCATTTGAGAAATTTTCACCTACTTACGCTCCTATAACCTTGTATTTGCATGAAAATGAATACTTTTAAGAAATTTCAACCTATAAACATGTTAAATATACTAAATATGGTACGTTAGAGTAGTTGGATATTAGTTTATAAAGAAATCAAAGAATTTGGGTAAGTAAGAAGCTAACTTATGCCATTTTCTCCTACTTATGCTCCTATAACGTTGTATTTGCATGAAAGTGAATACTTTTAAGCTATTTCAACCTATAAATATGTTAACTATACTAAATATGATTTGTTAGAATTAGTAGATGTCAGTTTATAAAGAAAACAAAAAATTTGGGTAAGTTAGTAGCTCACCCAACCAGGCAGGTGCACAGCCCAGCCAGGCAGTGACCTGCCCAGCCAGGCAGGCAACCCAGCCAGGCAGTGACCTGCCCAGCCAGGCAGGCACTGCCCAGCTAGGCAGGCACCTGCCCAGCCAGGCAGGCAGCCCAGCCAGGCATGCAGCCCAGCCAGGTAGGCACTGCCCAGCCAGGCAGGCACTGCCCAGGCAGCCATGCAGGGACTTGCTCAGCCAGGCAGGCACCCAACCAGGAGCAGCCCAGCCAGGCATCCGGCCCAGCCAGGCAGCTGCCCAACAGCCTGTACACGCACGTGATGCATGTGATTTTTGTGCATTTCGGCCATTTTGGTGATTTTCGGTGAATTTCTGTGATATTGGTGCATTTCGATGTTGTGATACTCATGACAATGTTTGGTTTTTTCTTATTTTTTTTTTCTCTAAAGTTTTGCAAGGTTCAAAGGGAAGGCCCGTTAACAAGGAATGAAATCGATCAATGAAGTTTGCGACATGTGGGCTTTTTCCCACACATTTGATGGCATGTAGAATTGCCGTAATGGTTATATTGGTTTGTTAGCTTGACTTTATTAATTACTTATTATTGTCAACATTATTTTAATTAAGTATGTATTAGTATGTACGTAGTATTTCTAATTGTAATCTTAATATATTTTAGTGTAATTAAATATTGTTGTTCATTAAATATATTAATGATGTTACTTTATATATATATAATTATTTCGTGTTATATATATTATTGTATTATTTTGTAACTAATATTAATATTATTATTAATTAATAATATTAATTTTATTATTAATTAATAATAATAAATTTATATCGATTAATAATATTATTTTATTATTAATTAAAAATACTGAAATTATTGTGAAAGGTCACTAGTAATATTATTATATTAATATTATTAGTAATAAATTATAAAAAATAAAAAATAAAAAATAAAATAAAAAAAACTACAATTGGAAGCGGTTTGGCGCTAAAACCGCTTCAAATTGTTGAATTTTTTTTTTTAAAAACTGGGAATTGGAAGCGGTTTGGCGCCAAAACCGCTTCCAATTGTAGAATTTTTTGTTTTTAAAAAATGGGAATTGGAAGCGGTTTGGCGCCAAACCGCTTCCAATTCTTCACTATTTGAAGCGGTTTGAACCGCTTCCAAATCTAACTGACAATGGCAAGCCCCCCAAACCGAACCGGTTCAAAACTGCTTCCAATTAGGGGGTTTGAACCGCTTCTAAATTAGTTTTTTTGTACTAGTGTCCACATCTTCCATGCAGTACACGCCCTCCCTTGTTTCTCAGATGCAAGATCAGATGGAAATCAGGGTGCAGGCTCTTCGGGAAGAAATGGAACTCGAGATGCAAGCCCGAGATCAAGCCTCAGTAAGAGCCCAAATGGAAGAAATGGGGAAGAGGTTGGAAGAGAGGATGATGAGTCGTTACCACAATGACCCTTGTTCCACCGTGCGACCTCCATTTCGAGATCCCAAGGACGACGACCCGGGTAGTGGTGGAGCAGGCCAGGGCACTCCCGCAGTTGCTTAGCTTTAATTAACGTAGTGTTTATTAGTACTAATTTTAGATTACATTACTTGGCTGTACAGATTGGAATTAGTATATATATATATATATAAAATTATTTTTGCACAAAAACCATTAATTTTATTCTGTCGTTAGTATAAGAAGAAGGAAGTACAGGTATTAAAGGGTAGCAATGTGCCGTAGGAAAATAGTCAAACTCGAAATAGTTCCGTCATTATTTTCGTCGCAAAGTTCCTACGGAATAAAATCCGTCGCAATTGGTATAATTTTCCGACGGAATTTTCCGTCAGTAGTTTGCGACGGAAATATGTCCGTAGGAAGCTTGCGACGGAAATTTCCGTAGGAAAGTTGCCTGATTCCTACGGAAATGTCCGTCGGAAAGAGCTTAGCTTCCGACGGAATACTCCGTCGGAAGTATGGACCGTTCCGACGGAAGCTGAGAAACTTTCCGATGGATTATCGTCCATCGGAAGCTTGCGACGGACTTCCAAATTAGGTCAAACATAAGCTCCGAAAATTTAAAATCCGTCGGAAATTCTGTCGGTATGGTAATTTCCGACGGAAAATCCCTCGGTATTGGCCAAAATTCCTACGAAGTGAATTCCGACAACGGGTTCCGACGGAATTCCGTTGGAAACTGCCTTTTCCGACGGATTTAGAAGGTGTTCCGACGGATATTTTCCGTCGTAAATGAGGTGTTTTCTAGTAGTGATCCACAAGGGGGAACTCTTTAAGAAGGGCTACCTCCAGCTGCTGCTGAAATGTGTTACCCCGGAAAGGGGGAAAGAGGTTCTAGCGGATCTGCACTCGAGCTTTTGTGCATCACATATAGGCGGCAGAACTCTAGGAAAAAGGGTCAGGCGGCAAGGCTACTTTTGGCCCACTCTTGAGGCAGATGCCATGGAAATGGTGAAGAAGTGTGATAAATGTCAAAAATTCGGCAAACTCATACACCGTCCGGCTACTGATTTGACGGCTATCTACAACCCAGTGTCATTTTCCAAATGGGGCATGGAAAAGCACAACCAGAAATTTAAATCCAATTAGAAAGCACAACCAGAAATTTAAATCTATTTTATATCACCTTAATTAATTATTAGTCACAATAATTAAAGTGAGCGCGGAAACAATAGTGTTGTTGGGTTCCGTAGAGTCCGACTCTACGTGGAACGGAAACCCACCCAAGACCCGCACACTAACTAAAGCGACTAAGAATGCAATCACTAATTAAACAACAATTAAGATAGAGAAGAAAAGACATTCTTACCCTTGGTGCGTGCTTCGCTCGAATCCCGAGCTCTTACTTGAACCCCGCAAATACAAAGGTCTCCGACGGCTCGTACCCACGAACCCGACCCGAACGAACTAAGTCCCGAAGGTTAGTCGGGACCCGACCAATAAAAACTAGAGTTTTACGAACTTAAGGTTTTCTCACTTTTCTTAAGGAGATGCCTTTTTAGTTCCACTCAAGTGTTCTTCCCAAATCCCAAACCTTGGTATTTATAGGGAAATGAACCTTGAATTTCCATTCTTGATCAATGTGGGAGATTTTGCAATTTTCCCATTTTATTTTAATTAAAACAAAATTAAAATTGCAATGCAATCAATAAGTTACAAGTGGCAGATGGAGGAAGAGAGATTAGGTGAGGACCATTTCCAAGGGGGGGATCATAGCCTTGGTGCCTAAGGCAATGCCCACAACCCTTGGTCCCCACTTAGCAAACCGGCATCCCACCATGTAGCTCGCTGGCAGCCTGCCTTAGCTGCCAAGGCTGCCAGTTGGCGCCTAGCACCAAGGCTGGGCAGCCAGCCAGCACACACACGCACATAGCGCAGCCAACCAGCAAGGCTAGCACCCCACACGCACACCAGCCTACATGCGCAACTAGCCAGAGCATACGTGCTGCTAGCGAGCGACGCATGCTAGGCGCTGCTGCTATGCGAGGCAATACTATGTACCCCACACGCACAGTCTAGCATGCTGCTGGCTGGTGCATGGTGCTTGCAATGAGCAAGGCATAGATTTGCTGCCATGCGATGCCTAGCACGCATGCTGCGCAGCGATGCCTGGGGCTGGTGCGTGGCTGCGAGCAATGCTAGGCCATGCCTTGCGCCAGCGCCTAGCATGCAAGTAAGGCCTAGCCTTGCGATGCTTGGGCGCATGGCCTGCTAGCACACGCGCAAGGCTGCGATGCTTGCGGTGGCTAGCTAGCATGCATCGTCCTAGCACGCCTAGCATGCTAGTCTTGCTACTAGCATTGCGATGGGTCTTGCCTAGTCTAGAACTCACATGGCTAGGCCAATGCGAGGCTACGGCTAGGATCGTACTTGTATTTTGATTGATTTCGCGTCTGGTCGAATTCTAAATTTGACTCGACTTGGGATGCTCATCTAATCGTATGCCATTACATAAACAAATAATCGTTAAGTATCCTAAATAAATACAATGTAACTAATAATTACAAATATAAATTTAAACATTAGATTTTAAAAATTACCCGGACATTGATGACCTAAAACTAACACAAAATTCGCTTGATGGGCTTTTGTATTGATACGAAATTTTATTTGTGTCGTATGATGTGTTAGGTCTGCATGTAAAAAACATTTATTAAATAAAACATAAACATATAGTCGTTGAGTATCCCAAATTAATACAATATAAGTAATAATTAGAAATACTAATTTAAACATAGGATTTTAAAATGAAGCTAAAAATTACCGGCCATTGATGACCAAAAATTAACACAAAATTACTAACACAAAATTCGCTTGATGGAGTTTTTTTTATTGATACGAAATTTTGTTTGTGTCGTATGATGTGTCAATTTATAATGGTAGGTATCACAAATTTTAATTTAATCATAATTAACGAACAATTTGTATTTCTTATCATAAACACTATCAAAATTTATCTTATAATGATAGGTATCAAACTTTATTATAAGCGTTTATCATTTAAATATTTCTTAGTATATTTTTTTTTGGATTTTTTATGCTCGTAGTATTGAATTAATAAATTTATCTTTCTTATATTGTTACTTTATTTTTTTCATTAAAATAATTTAGTTCGATGATTATAATGTACGTGACATTAAAATTTTAGATATATCAAATCTAATTCGTTACTTTTATCTAGGTGGAGACATTATTTTTTAATTCAAAAATAAAATACAAATCTTTCTTCTTATTGGTCGAAATAAGTATATTTCTTACGTGGCGCTCAAAATACTCTCCAAAAATGCCTACTTTATATAGATATATCAAATCTAATTCGTTACTTTTATCTAGGTGGCGACATAATTTTTTAATTCAAAAATAAAATACAAATCTTTCTTCTTATTGGTCGAAATAAGTATATTTCTTACGTGACGCTCCATCTAATTCGTTACTTTTATCTAGGTGGCGACATAATTTTTTAATTCAAAAATAAATTACAAATCTTTCTTCTTATTGGTCGAAATAAGTATATTTCTTACGTGGCGTTCCGAATGCTCTCCAAAAATGTCTACTTTATTTATATAATAATATATTAGATTAGATTATTATTATTATTATTATTATTGATATTTAAAATATGTTTACTTAAAACCTTTATAAAGCCCACCTATCTCATAATTAGACGATCATATAAGGACCCGCCCCGTTTATTTATCACACGAATCTAACCTATATTATAATTTATAACTATGGCGGGTCATGGAAAGGCCTCTATTCCTATTTTCTACCTGTCTGAGTTATTTCATTGAAGCGCACTCAACGTTCTCCATTTTAGCGTTCTCCGTTGAATCTAATTCTTGTATCCCCCATTGAAGCAGCTTCTAATGTAAGTTGTTTGTTGTTGTTATCATCACATCAATTTCACAATCTAGGGTTTATATTTGATCTAATCTAATTTAATTACCAGTGCTTTAAGTTTAGGGTTCGTCAATTCTTAGATTATGAAACATCATATCCAAAAGGAAAGAAAATTATGAGCGTAATTTGATTATTGAATCAAATATCCCTAAAATTATGTATTTATCGAGATAATTCAATATGAAATTAAATCTCTTTTCTCTGGGCCTAGGGCGGCCGCCCCTCCTGCCCTGCCTCAGGGACGGGCCTGTTCTCCAGTTCTCCTATATGCTATTTGAATTGTAGTTGTGTTGAATACTTGAGTTGTTGATTACTTGATTTATAATTGCAATTTGATATGTTGTTTGTTAATTTATATGCTTGCTGACTGATGTATTCCGGAAGGACCTTGATGGTCTTATTTGATGTTGTCTGTTCTATATTAGTTGTTTCCCCTGAAGCTTTTATCTGTACTTTGTTAGTAGTTTCTTTTGGGGGTTATTTTGGTACTAGGGCAGCCATGTGCTTTCCGTATGTATTTCAGAAACAGTGCGCATATCTCAAGATATGCACCTGGGTGTTTAATCGGATTTTCTACGGGTAAATCCTAGTTATTTATTGGAGGAAAACAATCTCTATCCATGGTATTAGAAGTTCCTAGTTTGTTTGATTAGCCGCTTTTGTGTGTAGGGATATGGGGATAGAGAGAGAGCAGAGTAGCACATCCGAAGCCGAAAGAGAGGAAAAAAAGATTGTGATGCTGGCACTGAGCAACGAAGACTTGACTTCGGAAAGACTACAAGTATATCACACTCGTGCAGAATTTCACTCGGTGGATCTGAAGCACAATATATTAACTCGTTCTTGCTTTCCTTCAATTATCATGGCTAAGTTCTTATCATCTGCCATGGTGTCATCTTTGAATAAATTTATCTACTTAGTGGGAGTGGGAGGAGCGCGATCACCTGACGTCCAATCATCTGATGAGTCTTCCTCTTCCAACCACACATTCTACTCCGGCGGTTCATGTCTTGACATGTCTGATGAGGCTCCAGTGTGGTGTCCAGCTCCTGTCTTCGTTGAGGGTAACACTTCTCCCAACTATGTTAGCTTTCTTGGCAAAATTTACAACTTTGGATCTTTTTGCCTTGCGCCCCAGGTTCTTGACTGTGGTGCCCTTGGCCACTGTAAGTCAATTCGCTCTCTCCTTATCCCTCAAAGCCTTGCCGGTTGTAGTGTGTCTGTTCCTGTACTTCCCGACCCTTCCAACAAACGCATTCTTATGCGCCTCTATGGTGGTCCCCTTTCATCGCCTTCCCTCTATGCTTTCACTCCCGATCCTGATGCTGATGCTATTGGGACATGGGAATGTCTCACCTCTGATTTCCAACTTTGGGCTCATGCTGCTGCTGTTGTTAACGGGGTCATATATTTTCACTGCCATAGAGTTCCATCTCTTCTTTGTGCTTTTCATATAACCAAGAAAATATGGTTGAAAGTCTGGTGGGATTCGTGCTTTAAGGACAATGTTGATATGAATGTCGAAACTTTTAATTTCGATGCAATGCTTCATTTGGGCCACAATATTTTGTGCTTTGCTGGTTGGACACCCATATATCCCCGGCCTGCTGTTTTTACCCTCGAAGTCATCTTTTACAAGTTCCAAGTGCTGGTCACCGGTGAAACTGTAACCGTCAAGGTCTGTGACTCCTACTCATATGAACTTCCGGGAAGTACCAATGTGTTTCATTTCCTCCCCATTTAGCAGGTACTCTTCTCCATCTTACCATCTCTTATTCTTGCTATTATTCTGTTACTTACTATCAAGGTATTTTGTTGCCTCTTTTAATGTGGATTCGATTTACAATGCTAAATTTGTTCATCAACTTAGTTGAAAGAGGCATTGATGGATAAATTTTCATTCCCAAAAATTTGCACTAGTGATTAGTTTCCGAGTCTCGTTTCTTTTTGTTATTTGATAGCTCTACGAAGGAGTAGAGCTTTCATATTTAATTATGAAGTTCTTGATGGTGTTCGACTGTTTTCTAATGTGCTATTGCGTTCAAATCTCAGTGCCTCGTAGTCTAGAACCTGTGGTTGTTTGATGCTCTTTGATGTTTGGAGTGATTGTATATATTTCGACGGTACGTTAAAGGAAAACATAATGCAGAATTTATTAGACAAGTGTGAAAGATGTGAACCTGAAAAGAACACATGATGAAACGAAGTTTGAGTCTTTTTATAAAAGAATTCAAGATCACCAAAGATACGGCAAGCCTTAAACCAAATATAATAATCATTAGAATTTTCTCATAGATGTGCCAAGAAGCAATAGGAAATTTGTTGGAATGAATTGAAGTATAAACTTGGGTGTCAGGTGTAGGCCACTGGATGCTCCTGCATGATCAGCAAAACTCATGCAGATTGAACACTTCAAAAAAGCGCTCTTGCTTGTGGAGTGAAATTCAGCTGAATGAAAAACTGATATGTGATCTTAGTTTTAAAAGTGCGCGCGTAGGCGTGACACTGGGCGCAAGGTGCACTAGGGCGGAGGCATATACCCCTTTGAGAGGCTCAAAGGCGCAGGCTTTTTGGGCTTTTTTTTGTTTATTTTTCATTTTTTATCCTTTTGAGCCTAACCCACTAGAGGCGCACACCCCTCTTGCGCCTAGGTGCGCCTCTTGCCTTTTCAAACTAAGCATGTGATTAAGCTGAATTCTTTTAATTTCATATTCTCTCCACAGAGGAAGAGGTAGTTAATCTCTCTGCAAAGGTAGTTAATGGTTTCTGTAAGGTAAAAAGAAAAAAAAAGGGATATAGCCTCTTGAGTTCTAATGCATTGATGACTAGTTTAATTGCACTTTAGGGCCTTGTCACTTCTGTTAACTAGAGGTTTGAGATATTCCCACTTTAATACTATGAGTCCATGACCTATGAGGTACAATGGTTGAAATTCCATCTAATTTGATAATTTTATAGGTGCAAGTGTGTAACAAAGTGTGAGAATGAACTGTGAACACAATATTGGATTTTCATATAAATTTGCAAGAATTGCATTATTATGACGGTCTAAAACGCCTGTGATCTGGTTGAAATTTGCACTATATCCTTGTGTTGACCAAAGCAAATCACCAAAGTTCATGAATACCAAATTGGAAATAAACCAAACACCAGGGCACTAAATGGGAAATGCCAAATTGGAAATAAACCAAACACCAGGGCTCTAAATGGGAAATGCCAAAATGTTCATTTTCATGAATCAATTTGTTGAATACAATGCTCTAGCTTTCCTCATATAGAGATGTTCTTGAATATGTAAAACACATTTTTTCCCCCTTCCTCTATAAGTTTTTAGCTTGTGATTACTTCCTATGTAGGGTAAAACCTTATAATATATTAAGTGCTTATATTATGTTGATTCCTGGGATGTTAAATGTTAGATGAGCATTTAATAAGCAGTGTGTCTTGGTACTCATGCATTCCAGTTACCTAAGCTAGGAAGATGATAAAGTAGGTTTGCATCTACATTGACACCATATTTCTGAAATGCTTTTGTCTCTTTCTTATTTACTAGGAGGTTGTTTGGTTGCAACCTATTTCCCTTGGAAATACAATTTCCTAGGAAATAGATTGTGTTTGGTTGGCAAAAACATTGGAAATGAGAATTCCAAGGAAATGGAAATTCCTACGAAGGGGGAGTGATTGGGTGACCCTAAGGGTTGCCAACCCTCTCCATATTGAGTTTTCATTGGTGAATAAAGTATTAATTAAAACATTAATTTTATATAGCCCTCTTCCAATTTATTACACATATAATACTATTTTATTATATTATACTCCGTATCTAATTCATTTTCCTGTAGGAAATCATTAACCGACTCCCCCCTTGGTAAATGCAAATTCCTGTGTCAATTACAAATACCCATGCTCAACCAAACACACATACTTATTTCCTAGGAAATGGGAATTTATTTCCAATTGGAATTAACTTCCCATGGCATCCAAACGACACCTAGATTTCAATAAGCTTGGCGCTGCCATGTTTTCCTCTGTCAACGATGTATACCCGTGTGAATATTAGATTTTAGATTTGGATTGCTAAAATGTGTATATAGCTCTCAAGTAACTTTTCTAATCAGGGCACTGAATATAATATGTTCTAGGGACTGTAAAAGTACTGCTCCCTCTGTTCCACCTTAAGGTTTAGGGTCATTAAGGATCCACAATAAGGCAGAAGTGATTAACTTAATAATTGCAGCCTATCACAGATGATAGCCACCATGCCCGCCTCCGCAGATGCCACAACCACCCAGGTCAACCACTACCAAACGAGGATGATTTGTTGGAGAAAACATGAGGCTGGAGCAGAGAGCATGGGATAGGGAACAAATGGAGTGTAGTTAAGGAGAGAAACGTGAGATCTTGTGATAAGAGAGTGAAAGTTAGGATTAGTAAATAGACAACAGGTTAGTTTGTTAATATACTGTCAACACATGATAAAACTTGTCTTAAGGGGTAACTATGACTTCACATCCACGAGTGATTTCTAAATGTCCTGAATTCTGGTTTTTATTTTTCCTCTTTCATTTCATAGTTAAAAATTTGTGTAATTGGTGTATTGCATACACCGTGCTTTAGATGAGAACTTAAGGTTGGTGTCATTCATCTTCATCAAATGTTATATCCATTGATTATTGAGAACTTTTAGCTGTCGATAAATGGACACAAATCCTTGTACTGAGGAGGTTTTTTTCCGTACGATTTGTTTTTGTGTAGTATTTTCTTTGGAATGTCAATAACCACTAAACCCCAAATTATTTTGGGACTAAGGCTTTGTTGTTGGTTGTCAATAACCACTAAAATGATTATCACCAAAGTGCCATGCTGTGTTATTTGTGCGTAGCACTGATAGCAGCTGTAAAATGGTAAAATGGTATGCCGAGCTATTTAACATCTCAAGCCCTATGTTATTTGTTACACCTCAAACCCTATTGTTTCTCAATTTTTACCTTAAGGTGCTAGGTGTTTGGAATTTATTTTGAGCTTTGCTGCTTGTAGGCTTTGCCATGTTGCTTGGCTCATGTTGAAATTTGTTTGACGATTTTGTGGTTCTATGTTTAGTTGAGTACTTAAGTCAGAGTTGAGATGCATTCGTGCATAGCTGTGTAATGGTAAAAATTGGTGGTTGTTTCATGTTTAAGTCATGTAGATCTCTTCATTTTGTTTTTTTGGGTGCCAAATAGTATTTAATGAAAGCCATTTTGTGATGCTTCACAGATAGGATAGGACAACTCGTGTTTATAATCACTTTTCTAAAGTTATTTACTTGTGCTACATGCCTACATGATGTTGGATGCTTCTGCTACGCCTAGAAACTTGTTTAGGATAGTTGTGTTGTATTTAAGGCTTAGCTTCTTCAGATAATGGCAGTTGATGTTATGAATTATGAGTCCTATTGTCAAATATATAATATCAAGAAGAGCTGCTCGAATCATACTTGTATATTCTTTTTTGGTCTTTTATCACAGAGACATGATATTGAGGCAATTAATGACACGGGTTCCTCAATTATTTTTACTTTTCACAGGGTAGCTGCTGCTGAGGAAGAGTATGGCAATAGTGTTGGTCCTGAGGATGATTACTTGCTCCTATTGCTTGCACATCGTCATCCAATTTCGGATTCCGGATGTTTTGCCTTTTAGTCTTGTGATGACTGATGTCTGTTTTATAGTGTCGTATTTGGTTTACCAGTTTGTGGAAATACTTTAATTAGCTCTTTTATGTGAACTAAAAGCCTAAATATAAGGATGGTTGTTTATGATAAAAACCCTGATTCCAATGAACAACAATTTTCTAGTTTATTCAAAATAACATGTCCTTTGGTTTCTTGGGTTTCCCAATTTGCTCTTTCATCTAACAACCCCTCATTAATCCAAAGATGTATCAATCTTATTCTTTTCAGTTTCTAATGTTTTTGATATAATAAGCAGCGTAACTAAACTCCAATATTCGGAAAACATCACGTTTCATGTCAACTTGATCATGAGCAGATGTCAGCTCTATTAAAGCATTCCGCTCTTAAAACACCAACTTCAGTCAAACTCCAAGCCATTGTAGCAATTGCAAGTGGCAAACCACCACATTCTTCAGCAACTGATCTTGCTGATTCTTCAGTCGAACTGCAAGCCATTGTCTTATTATTTGGTCTACAAGGTCTGTAGAAGTAGTGATACACATTTTCCTTTTTCTTAGATTAATTATGTTGTGAGCTACTAATATTTTAGGTGTCAGTCTCTATGGTTCAATACTCTGCTTCATAGTTCAGACTTAAGTTTCTCATGCACATATCACATGAGGAGGGCTTGGGGTGATGATGGTGATGTTTTTAGCTGCAATGGACATTGCCATTATGCAACATATGATGACAACCACGCAGCAACTTGCTTATGCAGCAAAATCAATGAGCTAGAAGAGCTGGAGTAATTGCAAAACATTTGCGTTGATGAGCTAGAATGTGTTGCTGAGAATGAATTAATTTATGGAACTGTTTTTGGGTGATGGTGGTGTAATTTGTACTTCATTAGGGTAGACTGTAGACTTATTAAGTTGCTAGTTAATTCTCGAGTATTGCTCGGCTCTTCATCAATATCGCAAAAAGAACGATCTATTTACTCTGTATTCTATATGACATAGTAATTTTTATAGTAGTTTAAAGTCAAATTTGATAATTTCAATTATGGATGTAATTTCAAAAAAAAAAAAAAAAAAAAAGATAAAAAAAAACTCAAGAATTTTCCAAGAAAACCCTTTGTATCATCTTCTTTAACAACTTACTAAATTATACTTCCTCCGTATTACATGCAACAATGAGGGTTGCACAATTCCCAAAGCCATTTTTTTTAATAGTAACTCATTAAGAGATTTTTTTTTTTTTTTTAGTTTAATTAATCACTAGCCACCACCACACCAACTACCAAACACCAGCTACCACCACACCAACTTACAAGCACGTACTGACGAAACCGCCTACCACAACCACACCCCAGCCACCACCAACCATTGGAAACGTCAAAAAACCCCGTCAACAGTTTCGTTGCCACCAGAACCACTCCGCTACCACAATTCCAACCCACTCGACCACCATAGTACCACCCCAATCGACCGTCCAACTAACCCATTTTTCAATCGATCACCACTAATCCAACCCATTCACCACCACAATGTCACCCATTCAAACGCAATTTCACCACCATGTAGATCTACATTCGAACCCAATCCCATTTGAACCATGTAGATTTACATTCCACATTCGAACTCATTCCAACACAATCCCATTCGACCATCCAATTCGAACGCAATCCACCACCATTCAAACGATGGCGGTGGTGGGAAAAAGGCAAGTAGTGGTTGTGGAGGAGAGAGTGAAATGAGTTGTGGGGTTGGTATTAAGAATAATTTAGGGTATTTGGATAATATTAGGATTTATCTTTTCCTAGTTTATCTAGGTTACCTAGAGTTTATGATAAGGTAGGAAATCTCATTGATTGTATTATAAATAGTTTGGTTATTTGCTAATGAAAATCAAGTCAAAGTTTATTCATAAATCATATTTCTACATGGTATCAGGCCTAATTTTTTTCCTCTCCTAAACAATAGCTATGGCAGGCGGTGATGATCCACCACCTCCCAAAATTGAACCCAATTCTCCGTACTACCTCGGTTTGCAAGATCGACCAGGGGATTTTATTACCCCTACTCGTCTTACAACAGACAACTACAACTCTTGGGCTGCTGACATTCAAACAGCCCTAGAAGCTCGCCGAAAATTCAACTTTCTTGATGGCACAATTACCTCACCATCTCCCCCTTCTACCAAGTCCGATTGGACGACTATTAATGCTATGCTAATCTCATGGATTACCAACACCATTGATCCCAATTTAAAGCCTACTTTGTCCAAATTTAGGGAAGCAAAACCTCTATGGGACCATCTAAAGCACCGGTCTGCTCAAACTAATGGCCCTCGAATTCAACAACTTCGATCCTTGATTGCCCGTTGTGAATAATCAAACTCCATGACAATCTCTGAGTACTACGGCAGATTACACACTTTGTGGCAAGAATTGGAACGCCACGAACCCCTGATTTCGTGTTCTTGCTGTGGGTCGTGCACCGCCAGCAGGCTGCACGAAGACCGGCGTTCCCAGTCTCGGCTCCATGAGTTCCTGATGGGCCTGCGTTCAGATCTGTACTCGGCGTTGCGTACTCACATTCTATCACAAGATCCCCTTCCTTCTCTAGACCACGCCTACCAGTTGGTGGCTCAAGAGGAGCGAGTTCGCTCGGTCAAACTGGAGGCTGACTCCTTACCCAACGACGCAGCAGGCTTCGCTGTCCGTACCGGGCTGGATGCAGTGGTTGAGGCTCCGCGTAGTACCGGCAGAACTTCCGGCAAAACTCCTTGCACTAAGTGCCGTAGAACAGGGCACGATGCTAGTACTTGCTGGGCTTCCATTGTGTGTGGCCATTGCAAGAAGAAAGGCCACCCAGAAAAGAAGTGTTATGATCTTGTGGGCCGGCCTGACAGTATAAAACAGGGACAAGGGCGTGGGCCAGCAAGTGCTAATATGGCTGCAGGTTCGGTTTCTTCATCAAACTCCACTTTGAGCCAATTGTTTACACCAGAGCAGTGGAAGGCTATTGCGGGTCTCGTTGGTAACTCTCAAATTCCCGAAAATAGACTGACTGGTAAGTTTTATGCCACTTGGATTATCGACACAGGAGCAACTCACCATGTTACCGGAACTAGTTCTTGGCTATTTGACACTCAAATATCGAATGCCCGTTGGATTACCGAATGGTGAAAAAGTGGTAGCCACTTTGATGGGCTCCGTCTATTTGTCGGATACCATAACTCTCACCGGAGTTCTCTATGTCCCTAACTTGAACTGTAATTTACTTTCTGTTTCTCAACTTAACGATAATTTACAGACTATTGTCCAATTTGATTCTAATGGTTGTGCCATACAGGACCGAACGAAGGAGCTGATTGGAACGGGAACTAGGAGAGATGGACTATACTAATTTAGCGAACCGAAATTTGTGTCATGGGTAGAAGCTACATCAAATTTGGAGTTATGGCATCGTCGTCTCGGTCATCCTTCCGAAAAAGATCTTAGGTTAATTCCTTTTGCTAGTAGTAATAAACATCATTTAGATCCCGGCTGTGAAGTATGTATGTATGCTAAACATCCGAGAGATAAATTTCC
>NW_018744591.1:827187-843854 GCF_001683475.1 Chenopodium quinoa | reverse complement strand
GGATGAATTTCGCCCTCAGCCGGCTGGTGAGCATACGGACTTGATCTTAGACGACTCACGTCCTGAGCGAACAGTCAAAGTTGGGACGACTGCTCTGAGAGACCTTGGTGACGACTTTAACAAACTATTGAAAGAATACAAGGACATCTTTGCATTCGAAGTCCATGAAATGCCAGGCATTAGTCCTGATCTGGCGGTACATAAACTAGCCGTGGATCCGAAAAAGAAGCCGGTACGGCTGAAGAAGCAGAACCATGGCGAAGAAAGAAGTTAGGCGGCAGCCGCCGAAGTTAAAAAATTACTTGAAGCAGGGTTCATTCGGCAATGTTACTTCCCAGACTGAATTGCAAATGTGGTGCTTGTTAAAAAGCCGAATGGCACCTGGCGAATGTGTGTAGACTACACAGATTTAAACAAGGCGTGCCCCAAAGACAGTTACCCTCTGCCTAAAACTGATAACCTGGTCGACTCAACAGCCGGCCATGCTTTGATGAGCTTTATGGACGCCTACTCTGGTTTCCATCAAATTCCTTTATGGAAGAAAGATCAGGAGAAGACGGCCTTCGTCACTGATCAGGGGTTATACTGTTACACGGTCATGCCGTTTGGTCTTAAGAATGCCCCGGCTACCTTCCAGAGAATGATAAACACTGTGCTCTTTGATCAGATTGGGAGAAACGTCGAGGCATACATTGATGATATGATTGTCAAAACTAAACTTCAGAAAGATCATCTGTCGGACCTCCGAGAAACTTTCGCCACACTCAGGCGGCACCATTTCATGCTCAATCCCAAGAAATGTGTCTTTGGAGTTGAGTCTGGGAAATTTCTCGGATTCCTTATCAATCAGAGAGGAATAGAGGCAAACCCTAAGAAGGTGCAGGCGGTCATTGACATGCAGTCGCCTCGTACCATCCGAGAGGTTCAGAAGTTAACAGGTTGTCTAGCGTCCTTGGGAAGATTTCTAAGCCGATCAGGCGACAAATGCTTATACTTTTTCCAGGCAATTAAGAAAAAGGCAAGGTTTGAATGGGGGCCGGATGCTGAAGCCGCCTTCCAGAAATTGAAAGTTCACCTGCATTCCTTGCCGAGGCTGGTCAGCCCTTTGCCCAAAGAAGTACTCTACATGTACCTGGCCGTCTCTGATCATGCGTTAAGCGATGTTCTCCTTGCTGAAAGAGACGGCTGTCAGCTCTCGGTCTACTTTGTCAGTCATGTACTGAAAAATGCCAAGTTAAGGTATCCCTTAGTGGAAAAATTTGGTCTTGCACTCTTCATGGCTGTTAAAAAATTGAAGCCCTACTTTTTGGCACATGCAGTCGTCGTGTATACAGACCAACCTATCAAGCGGCCACTGACCATCATGGAGTCGTCAGGCCGAATGATCAAATGGGCCATAGAAATTCAGAGCCTCGAAGTTACTTTCGAGCCTAGAAAAGCAGTGAAGGGGCAAGCCTTTGCTGACTTTATTGTTGAGATGACTCGTCCCCCTGACTCTCAAGTTCCAGACCAAGTCTGGAAGGTATATGTGGACGGAAGCTCTACTTCTAATGGTTGTGGAGCAGGCGTCATATGTCAATCGTCGGAGGGCGACAATTACGAGTATGCTCTACGCTTCAGTTTTCAGGCCTCAAACAATGAGGCAGAATATGAAACTTTACTAGCCGGAATCTGCATGTGCAAGGCGGCAGGGGCAAGAAAAATAGACGCCTGTTCCGATTCACAATTGATAGTGAGTCAGTACAATGGCGAATACGAAGCAACCCATCCGGCCATGATCAAGTATTTACAGGCGGTCCGACAAGCAGTCGGCTCCCTTGAGGATTTCCATCTGATCCAAGTGCCGAGATCAGAAAACAACCAGGCGGATGCACTGTCAAAATTAGCATCATCCGCCTCCTCTGATACTCCTCGAACTGTTTTTTGGGAAGTAATGGAGAAGAGAAGCATCGAGGAAGACCCTATTGGAATCCTAGACAGAAGCTCAACCTGGATGGATCCAATCAGGGTATATCTGACAAACGGTACCCTGCCGGATGATCATCAACAGGCGGCAGCACTGAAAAAACGAGCAACCTGTTTTGAAATAATAAAGGGAGAACTTCACAAAAGGGGGTACCTTCAACCCTTCTTAAATTGTGTTACTCTAGAGAAGGGACGAGAGATACTAGACGATCTTCACTCTGGTTACTGTGCTTCTCATATACGCGGTAGGACGCTTGCTCAACGGGCAAGGCGGCAAGGCTACTTTTGGCCTACTTTAGAAGCAGATGCAATGGAGATGGTGAAAAAATGTGACAAGTGCCAAAGGTTTGGCAAACTAATTCACCGTTCGGCTACTGACCTCACTACCATTCATAGCCCACTACCGTTTGCTAAGTGGGGCATGGATATTCTGGGTCCATATACGCCTGCTACAGGCGGAAGGAGGTACATACTTGTTGCCGTCAACTACTTCACTAAATGGGTAGAGGCGGAGGCTGTAAAGGGAATCAAGACGAAGGATGTAATTTCATTCATTTGGAAAAATGTCATCACTCGGTTCAGGGTTCCCATGTCTATGGTTTTTGATAATGGTCCTCAATTTGAGACGCCTGTTCTCAAAAGCTGGTTGGGTGACCAAGGAATTGCACACTACTTTGCATCTGTCGGCCGTCCACAAGCAAACGGCCAGGTAGAAGCTTTTAATAAAATCATCTCAGACGGTCTCAAGAAAAAGATTGAACGAGCAGGCGGCCTATGGGCGGATTAATTACCACATGTTCTCTGGGCCATTAGGACGGCTGAAAAAGGGGCGACTGGAGAAACTCCATTCCTCCTAACTTACGGTGCGGAAGCTGTTCTTCCAATAGAACACTACGATCCGACTCTTCGAGTAATGCTATATGACGAAGAGGCAAACTGGGAAGCCATGCGCCTGGCATTAGACTCACTTCCTGAAAGGAGGGGCAATGTTGTCTTGCGCCATGAAATTTACCGCCTGAGAATGACTAGATCATACAACAAAAAAGTACACAGGCGTCCACTCAAAGTGGGGGACTTTGTACTTAGAAAAATGGAAGCAGTTGGTAGGGCTAATGAGTCTGGCAAACTAACTCCCAACTGGGAATGACCCTACCGAATCTGTGAAGAGGTTAGGGACGGTACCTACCGGCTGGAAACACCAGACGGACGACCGTTGCCTCGAACTTGGAATGTAGATAATCTTAAGAAATATTTCTTTTGAATGATGTAAATAATCAAGAGCTACTGATAAAAAGTTTGCACTTAATATTCAATTTTGTACTAAGAGGGACACGCCTACTAACAAACAGTCGGCTACTCTCCATAGTTTTTATTCTTACTTAAGAGGGGCATGCCGTCTGTACCTTTACAGTCGGTTACTCTCCATTGAGTATTTTACTCTATCTTCAGAGGGGCATGCCGTCTGTACCTTTACAGTCGGCTACTTTCCATTGAGTATTTACTCTATCTTCAGAGGGGCATGCCGTCTGTACCTTTACAGTCGGCTACTCTCCATCGAGTATTTTACTCACCATAAGGGCCGACTGGTTCCAAACACACAGCCACCCCCCTTATACTTAGCTAAAAAATATTAGGGCCTGGTCGACCCTGTGCCTAACAGGCGGCTACCCTCCTTTTACTTAGCACCTACGTTCACCAAGAACTAACCAAGGCCACAGGCCGAATGATCAGACCAGGCGCCAAGCCAACTGATCAAATCTTCAAAACTAATACGACCTGTCCCAACATCATAGCAGGCGTCCGGCGGCATCCCTCCGGATGAAATTCGTCGCAGAGAGCAGCTCCCTTTTGGGTGGAACATTGCTCTATAAACTAATTACACGACACCTATACGACTGCCCCCAAGGGCAACCACGTAGCCGTTTTTGAGACAAGGATAACTGTATCACTAACCAAATCAGTGGTAGCAGTTGACATCTGAGTCAGATGACCGCCTGTATTACTTGGGATAAATGCAGGGGGTACCTCTTGAGTTAATAGCCAACAAACATTGGCGAATCAAGGGATCTAGCCGGCCTCCGCCGCCTGGTACCTCTACTTCTCAAGCAAGAGTGACGGCGACTGAGTAACACCAACGTTAACTCATAGTCACTCCCTCAAACTTGGTATGGAACCTAAAAGGTTTGAGTAGACCGCCTGTTTTTTGGCAAACAGGGGCACTCAAACCCCTATTCCTACTAGGTAACCACTCGGGTTAATAGCCAACAAACATTGGTGAATCAAGGGGATCAGCCGGCCTCCGCCGCCTGGTACCTCTACTACTCAATCTAGAGTGTGACGGAGACTAAGTAACTCCTATGTTAACTTATGGTCACCCCCTCAAACTTAGTATGGAGCCTAAAAGGTTGAGTCGTCCGCCTGTTTTTAGCAAACAGAGGCTCTCAACGACTACTCCTGCTAGGTTAACAACTTATGAGTTAAAAGCCAACAAACATTGGCGAATAAAGGGGAACAACCGGTACCCACCGCTTGATACCTCTACTACTCAGTTCCTTGGCAACTAGGTAACAATCATGTTTACTTAGTCAGACCACTTTCCTACTTGGTTAATTTTACAAATGACAGGACTGCCTGCCTAAAGGGGATCCAGTCTTAAAATGGTTCGAATACCGATTGGATAAAAGGCTGACTGATCGTCTATCCAGGAAACCGACAACCAGTCGTCCAGGGGCATAGGCGGCGTGACTAACTATCCGTACCTGTCTGCAACTATCGGCCATGTAAAACAGTCGGTATAGTGAACAATTGGATATCAGAATATTCAATACTTAGACAAATTCAAAGCAAAACAAAAAATTCATTAAAAAGAAGCCGGTCATTGAACACCGGCAAAATATTCAGAGCCCCGGCCCCCTGGCCGGGTAAATACAAAACAAACGGCACGCAGGCCGTGGAAAGAATACATAAAGCTTAAGAAGGGGGCAGATCTTCAATATTAGCAGTTGCCGCCTGGTCAGCAGTCTTCTTGCTGGACTCGGCTTCAGCTGCATTCTTCTTTGATGCATTACCCCCAAGCGGCACAAGCGCCACTACCGGCTCCTCCTCCTCCAACGCTTCCTCCAACGCCTCTTCCTCAGCAGCCGCCAGGATCTCTTGATTATATGTATCAGAACACTGGCGGTACGTTTTTTCCCATGAGGCAAAGTCGGCATTGGGGAAGAGGCGGCCCCAAGTCATGCGCTGGATTTGAGCAGAGTCTTCCATCATCTCCCGGACCAGCTCTTTCTTCTCTTGCTCGGCCTTTTCCGAGAGCTCCTGAGTAAGACTCTTCTCCTGGGTCACCAGGCGTTCCTTTACGTTGGCCAAGGATTTCTCCAAGGCTTCGTATGAGTACATCCTTAGGTGAAGAGGTTTCAGCTCGGCCTTGAGATTGGTGATGGTCGCCTCCAGCTCACCATTCCTCTTCTGGGCCGCCTCTAACTGAGCCCGAATAGCGGCGGTAGCCTGCGCCTGATAATAAAGAATATCAATGGTCAGAACTTCATTTTGGGCAATTTGAAACATTGCCTTATCACAGTTGGAGGCGGCCATGGCTTTTGCAGCCTTTACCTCTTTGTTCTTCCGGTCAAGCGGCTTGCGAAAGTCGTTCACTCGGAGCAGGGCCTAAGTAAAAAGGAACAGGCGTCAGTTTCCAAACAAAAAAGAAAACAGGCGTCCAGGAATTCAAATACTCAAAAATATGCTAAGTATACCTCAGCAAGGACCCCTGCAATCCCGTCTAGGTCAAGGGTGCCGACACCCCTGACCTCCTCCCTTTCAGCTGGAGGAACGGCCTTGATCATAGACTTGGCCACCTCGACCAAGTCAGGCTCCTGAGGGCCGGCTGCATCAAGCATAAACAAACGGATTAGACCTAGTAAAAAAGGGAGCAAGTCTAAAATTTACTAGGACAACTTCATACTTCTAGGCGGCACAGCTGGAGTTTTAGAAGAAGTGGCCGGCTGTTTCTTAGCCGTCGCATGTTTCCTGGCAGAACCAGGAGAGCTCGCAACAGTCGTCCTCCGGGCCTTGGGGTCCGGCTGTTGGGAAGAAGAAGCTCTTGGAGCGCCCGTCTAAAAAAGAAGAAAAAAGTCAGTATATGCATCAACACAACTCCAAAAAGAGGGTGAAAGGTTCGAAGCCCACCAAGGGTGCCCCCTTCTTGGGGGAGTCGGTTGAAGCTTGTTGCATGATGGAGGCCCGCAACATGGCCGCCGCAGTCTTGGAGGCGGTAATTTTTCTCATGGCGTCCGCTGCAAAAACAAACAGCAAAGTTAATAAAAGTTATAACAAAAATGCACGGAACAGTAGAGTATTCGACAGGCCGACTACCTCTTGAGGACCGACTGCTGAGGCCACAGGCGGCCAAAAAGTACTCGTTGTAGAGCCATTTGAAGCTCGGGACGCAGTGCAGGGGTACTTGCTCTCGTACCCCTGAAGTAGAGTCGACCCTCGACTCTACTTTAAAGAGTCCTTTATCTAGGATCTCTTTCTTAGCCTTGGGGGGAACAAGCGGCATGCTACGGCCGCCTGCAAGAAGGGGCGGATTCCTGTTCCACCTGTTGAGGCGCTTGTTCAGCTCCGTGTCTGAACTCTCAATAATGAAGAAGGTGCACCGCCAGTCCTTCCATTTGTTTGCTTTACCTCTCATCATGAGGTAGCCCCTGTGGCTCGTCAATTGATACCAGCCGGTACCGCCTGCCTTAGGGGTCCGGCTGAGATAGTTCATGTGGGCGAAAGCCTCGAAGCTCGGCTCCACCCCGTGCAGTTCGCACCCGGCCACAAAGCCGAGTACGTTGACCCAGGAGTTCGGGGCTAACTGCCATAACCCCAACTCATACCCATCCAAGATCCGCTGAACAGCCGGATGTAGTGGGAAGCGCAGTCCAGCCTTGATGGCCGCCTCGTAGCAGCCAAAGCAGGCACTATCATAACTGGTACCAACCGGCCAGACGACTGTGTCTTCTGGATCCGGCATAAACACTAAAAAGCCGGGGCCCATTGTGTGGTTTGCGATAAAGCTCTCCACTTTCTCTTGCATGGCCGTGATCCGGCCCCGGGGTACCGTGCAGTAGTAGGGGGTATTTTGCTCTCGGTAAGAGGCGGATGGCTCCGCCCAATTGTCCCCCTTCTCAACTGCGTGAGAAAGCCTCGCCTCTTGCAGGCGACTGTTTTTCTCTTCTGTGTCCAGAGAAGCATGGCCAGAAGAGCTAGACTCGGAATCGTCCTCTGACGAGTCCGAAGAGGACGACTCCTCCCCTCTCCTGGAGGGGCCCGCCTCCTCTCCTTTAAAGGGAGCAGGAGAGAATGAAGAATTGTCAACTGAGAAATGGGAAGGGGTCACTTTGATTCCTCCCTCAGAGCAGCCGGCTTTCAAGCCGCTTTGTTTCACTTCCACATCTGGCGCCTGGTCAGATGTTTCACTAATCGGCACCCTGCGGGAGAAACCGTCTGAATTTGAGATCCTGGCAGTCTTTTTTGTTCTGGCCATCATGCTCTGCATAGACACAGATACAGTCGGACTTTGTATAAAGGGAAAAGATGGGTCCGGAAAAGGGCAGGCGACACTCCTAGTCCTAGATTCAGCCGTCCCCGGTGACCGACTGATCACTAACCTAGGTCGTGTCGTGTGCTTCCGTGGTGCCATTTCAAAAAAAAATAAAATAAAGAGAAAATTAAGAGTAAGAGAACCGACAGTTACCTGAACGAGTGACGATTGATGAAGTTCTGAAAATCCTTTGCAGTCGGCTTGTCAGAGCAGGCGGTAGGCAGAAAAGTCCAAAATGTCAGAGCAAGTTCAGGGGTCCGAATGTTCTCTCACAAAGTTCTCAAGTGTGAAAATGACTGAAGTCAACACTCCTTTATATAGGCAAAGTGAGAAGGCGAAGGGTCACTTCCAGAATTCAAAATTTGGGCGGGAGAAACTCTCGGCCCTTCGCCGAGTGACACCTGTAGCAGGTCGTCGCCTATTACAGTTCGACACCTGTCACAGGTAACACGTGACCAGTCACGTGCCACCTGTGAGGGGCAAATGATTAGGGGATTTTGCTCCTCCCAATCAGAATGCGCCACGTGGGCCGATCGGGTCCTGCCAAGTGTCCCCAGTTGGAACTGTCAGGGCTTGCCACGTGGCACACTCTTATTCGTCCACCTTGGACCTATTATGTCATGACACGTGGCATACTCCATGACTAATGGAGAAACCGGCCACCCAGGCCCAACTTCCGAGGGAAGCCCAATCAGCCCTAGGTTAACCTAAACCTAGGATTAGCACGTTTCCCAAGGTTATAAATACCTCCCTTAATCCTCATTAAGGGAGATTACATTAATTACAGAGATTACACAGAGATAACAGGCTGATCACGCTAACAAAGCAGATTACCTACATTAAACACTCTCACCTAGAGAGACCTAATCACTTTAATTTCCGCATTAATTACTCCTTAATCAAGTACTAAATTGACCGTTGGAGGCGGAGCTTCCACCACTAGGAGTCTCCGTTGTTTTGCAGGTACAGGCGTCCGGTTCCAGTCTCGGAATTGTAACTCTCCCACAGGACATCAGAAAACCCCGAAACAACTTATGTGATCATTTATCTTAAATTCTATTCATAGGAACCTAAAAATATTTGGTATTGGAATGCTAGAAGAAAGAACGAGTCCATTTGATTAAAAACATAGTAAATAGGCATAGTTTAAGCCATATAGGCCAAATTTGCTAGAATTTGTTTGAATAATGGTCGTAAATTGACTTATGTGCTTATTTTTCTTTATTTTTATTTATAGGCATCTAAAATTAATTGATACTAGAATACTAGAAGAAAGAAAGAGTCCATTTGATTGAAAACATAGAAAATAGGCATAGTTTAAGGCATTTAGGCCACGTTTGAATGTATTTGGATGAATAAGGGTCGTAAAGTGACTTATGTGCTCATTTCTCTTTACTTCTATCCATAGGAACCTAATATTATTTTATATTGGAATTCTAGAAAAAAGAACGAGTTCATTTGATTGAAAACATGGAAAATAGGCATTGTTTAAGCCATATAGGCCAAATTTGCTTGAATTTGGATGAATAAGGGTCATAAAGTGACTTATGAGCTCATTTCTCTACATTTCTATCCATAGGAACCTAAAATTAATAGATATTGGAATTCTAGAAAAAGAACGAGTTCATTTGATTAAAAACATAGAAATAGGCATGGTTTAAGCCATATAAGCCAAATTTGCTAGAATTTGTTTGAATAAGGGTCGTAAAGTGTCTTATGTGCTTATTTTTCTTGATTTCTATCCATAGGCTCCTAAATGTAATTTATATTGGAATTCTAGAAGAAAGAACGAGTCCATTTGATTGAAAACATAGTAAATAGGCATAGTTTAAGGCATTTAGGCCACCTTTGAATGAATTTTGTTGAATAAGGGTCGTAAAGTGACTTATGTGCTTATTTTTCTTGATTTCTATCGATAGGAACCTAAAATTAATTGATACTGAAATGCTAGAAGAATGAACGAGTCCATTTGATTGAAAACATAGAAAATAGGCATAGTTTAAGGCATTTAGGCCACCTTTGAATGTATTTTGATGAATAAGGGTCGTAAAGTGATTTATGTGCTTATTTTTCTTGCTTTTTATACATACGCACCTAATTTATTAGATATTATAATGTTAAAAGAAAGAACGAGTTCATTTGATTGAAAACATAGAAAATAGGTGTGGGTTAAGCCATGTAGGCCAAATTTTCTTGAATTTGTTTTAATAAGGGTCGTAAAGTGACTTATATGCTTATTATTCTTGAATTCTATCGTAGGCACCTAAAAGTAATTGATATTGGAATGCTAGAATTAAGAACGAGAATATTTGATTGAAAACATAAAAAATTGGCATGGTTTAAGCCATATAGGCCAAATTTGCTTGAATTTGTTTGAATAAGGGTCAAAATGTGACTTATGTGATTATTTTTCTTGATTTCTAACCATAGTCACCTAAAAGTAATTGATATTGGAATGATAGAGGAAAGAACGAGTCATTTGATTGAAAACATAAAAAATAGGCATAGTTTAAGGCATTTAGGCAACCTTCGAATGAATAAGGGTCGTAAAAAGACCTATGTGCTTATTTTTCTTGATTTATATCCATAGGAACCTAAAAGTAAAAGATATTAGAATGATAGAAGAAAGAACAAGTTCATTTGATTGAAAACATAGAAAACAGGCATGGTTTAAGCCATATAAGCCAAATTTACTTGAATTTGGATGGATAAGGGTCGTAAAGTGACTTATGTGCTCATTTCCCTTCATTTCTATCCATAGGAAACTAAAATGTTTTGATATGGAATTCTAGAAGAAAGAACGAGTTCTTTTGACAGAACACATAAAAAATAGGCATGGTTTAAGCCATATAGGCCAAATTTGCTTGAATTTGGATAAATAAGGGTCATAAAGTGACTTATGAGCTCATTTCTCTTCATTTCTATCCATAGAACCTAAAATTAATAGATATTGGAATTCTAGAAGAAAGAACGAGTTCATTTGATTAAAACCATATAAAACAGGCATGGTTTAAGCCATACAAGATAAATTTGCTAGAATTTGTTTGAATAAGGGTCGTAAAGTGACTTATGTGCTTATTTTTCTTGATTTCTATCCATAGGCTCCTAAAAGTAATTAATATTGGAATTCTAGAAGAAAGAACGAGTCCATTTGATTGAAAACATAGTAAATAGGCATAGTTTAAGGCATTTAGGCCACCTTTGAATGAATTTTGTTGTATAAGGGTCGTAAAGTTACTTATGTGCTTATTTTTCTTGATTTCTATCCATAGGAACCTAAAATTAATTGATACTGGAATGCTAAAATAAAGAACAAGTCCATTTGATAGAAACATAGAAAATAGGCATAGTTTAAGGCATTTAGGCTACCTTTGAATGTATTTGGATGAATAAGGGTCGTAAAGTGACTTATGTGCTTTTTTATTTAATATCTGTCCATAAACACCTAAACGTAATAGATATTAGAATTTTGGAAGAAAGAACGAGTTCATTTGATTGAAAACATAGAAAATAGGCTTGGTTTAAGCCATATAGGCCAAATTTGCATGAATTTTTTTAATAAGGGTCGTAAAGTGACCTATATGCTTATTTTTCTTGATTTCTATCCATAGGCACCTAAAATTAATTGATATTGGAACGATAGATGAAAGAACGAGTTCATTTGATTGAAAACATAGAAAATGGGCATGGTTTAAGCCATATAGGCCAAATTTGCTTGAATTTGTTTGAATAAGGGTCGTAAAGTGACTTATGTGCTTATTTTTCTTGATTTCTACCCATAGGCAGCTAAAAGTAATTGATATTGGAATGGTAGAAGAAAGAACGAGTTCATTTGATTGAAAACATAGAAAACAGGCATGGTTTAAGCCATATAGGCCAAATTTGCTTGAATTTTGATGAATAAGGGTCGTAAAGTGACTTATGTGCTCATTTCTCTTCATTTCTATGCATAAGAACCTAAAATTATTTGATATTGGAATTCTAGAAGAAAGAACGAGTTCATTTGATTGAATACATAGAAAATAGGCATGGTTTAAGTCGTATAGGCCAAATTTGCTTGAATTTGGATGAATAAGGGTCATGAAGTGACTTATGAGCTAATTTCTCTTCATTTCTATCCACAGGAACCTAAAATTAATAGATATTGGAATTCTAGAAGAAAGAACGAGTTCATTTGATTAAAACCATAGAAAACAGGCATGGTTTAAGCCATATAAGCCAAATTTGCTAGAATTTGTTTTAATAAGGGTCGTAAAGTGACTTATGTGATTATTTTTCTTGATTTCTATCCATAAGAACCTAACATTAATTGATACTGGAATGCTAGAAGAAATAACGAGTCCATTTGATTGAAAACAGGCATAGTTTAAGGCATTGAGGCCACCTTTGAATGTATTTGGATGATTAAGGGTCGTAAAGTGACTTATGTGCTTATTTTTCTTGATTTATATCCATAAAAACCTAACATTAATTGATAATTGAATTCTAGAAGAAAGAACGAGTCCTTTTGATTTAAAACATAGTAAATAGGCATAGTTTAAGGCATTTAGGCCACCTTTGAATGAATTTTGTTGAATAAGGGTCGTAAAGTGACTTATGTGCTTATTTTTCTTGAATTCTATCCATAGGAACCTAACATTAATTGATACTGGAATGTTGAAGAAAGAACGAGTCCATTTGATTGAAAACATAGAAAATAGGCATAGTTGAAGGCATTTAGGCTACCTTTGAATGTATTTGGATGAATAAGGGTCGTAAAGTGAATTATGTGCTTTGTTTTGTTAATCTCTGTCCATACACACCTAAAAGTAATATATATTAGAATTTTAGAAGAAAGAACGAGTTCATTTGATTGAAAACATAGAAAATAGGCATGGTTTAAGGTATATAGGCCAAATTTGCTTGAATTTGGATGAATAAGGGTCGTAAAGTGACTTATGTGCTCATTTCTCTTCATTTCTATTCATAGGCACCTAAAAATATTTGTTATTGGAATTCTAGAAGAAAGAACGAGTTCATTTGATTGGAAACATAGAAAATAGGCATGGTTTAAGCCATATAGGCCAAGTTTGTTTGAATTTGTTTGAATAAGGGTCGTAAAGTGAATTATGTGCTTATTTTCTTGATTGCTATCCATAGGAACCTTATATTAATAGATATTGGAATGTTAGAAGAAAGAACGAGTCCATTTGATTGAAAACATAGAAAATAGGCATAGTTTAAGGCATTTAGGCCACCTTTGAATGAATTTGGATGAATAAGGGTCGTAAAAAGACCTATGTGCTTATTTTTCTTGATTTCTTTCCATAGGAACCTAAAAGTAATAGATATTAGAATTAAAGAAGAAAGAAAGAGTTCATTTGATTGAAAACATAGAAAAACAGACACGGTTTAAGCCATATAGGAAAATTTTGCTTGAATTTTGATGAATAATGGTCGTAAAGTTACTTGTGAGCTATTTTTTCTACATTTCTATCTAAAATTATTTGATATTGGAATGCTAGAAGAAAGAACGATTTCATTTGATTGAAAACATAGAAAATAGACATGTTTTGTTGAATAAGGGTCGTAAAGTGACTTATGTGCTTAATTTTCTTGATTTCTATCCATAGGATCCTAAATGTAATTGATATTGGAATTCTAGAAAGAACGAGTCCATTTGACTGAAAACATAGTAAATAGACGTAGTTTAAGCCACATTTGAATGAAATTTGTTGAATAAGGGTCGTAAAGTGACTTATGTGCTTATTTTTCTTGATTTCTATCCATGGCACCTAAAAGTAAAAGATATTAGAATGTTAGAAGAAATAACGAGTTCATTTGATTGAAAACATAGAAAATAGGCATGGTTATAGCCATATAGTCCAAATTTGCTTGAATTTTGATGAATAAGGGTCATAAAGTGACTTATGAGCTCATTTCTCTTCATTTCTATCCATAGAAACCTAAAATTATTTGATATTAAAATTCTAGAAGAAAGACTGAGTTCAATTTATTGAAAACATAGAAATTAGGTATGGTTTAAGCCATATAGGCTAAATTTGCTAGAATTTGTTTGAATAAGGGTCGTAAATTGACTTATGTGATTATTTTTCTTGAATTCTATCCATAGGCACCTAAAATTAATTGATACTAGAATGCTAGAAGAAAGAACAAGTCCATTTTATTGAAAACATAGAAAATAGGCATAGTTTAAGGCATTTAGGCCACCTTTGAATGTATTTTGATGAATAAGGGTCGTAAAGTGACTTATGTGCTTATTTTTCTTGCTTTTTATACATACGCACCTAATTTATTAGATATTAGAATGTTAAAAGAAAGAACGAGTTCATTTGATTGAAAACATAGAAAATAGGTGTGGGTTAAGCCATGTAGGCCAAATTTTCTTGAATTTGTTTTAATAAGGGTCGTAAAGTGACTTATATGCTTATTATTCTTGATTTCTATCGTAGGCACCTAAAAGTAATTGATATTGGAATGCTAGAATTAAGAACGAGAATATTTGATTGAAAACATAAAAAATTGGCATGGTTTAAGCTATATAGGCCAAATTGGCTTGAATTTGTTTGAATAAGGGTTGTAAAGTGACTTTTGTGCTTATTTTTCTTGATTTCTATCCATAGAAACCTAAAAGTAATTGATATTGGAATGCTTGAAGAAAGAACGAGTCCATTTGATTGAAAACTTAGAAAATAGGCATAGTTTAAGGCATTTAGGCCACCTTTGAATGAATTTGGATGAATAAGGGTCGTAAAGAGACCTATTGTAGGGAATATTTCAAGCGTTAATCCCCTAGCTTGAACCCCACTGTGATCATGCACTAAAGTACTGTGGCGTCCAAAGGGAAAGAAGATGGAGCAAAAGAGTCGCTAACAAGTTTTAGGAACTTGTAAACCGTTCACGAGGTGAGGGTTACACCATTTAACGATCCAAGAGATCATCAACTCCATAAGGTCTTGAACCAAATTGGGTTCGGGGATGAAGGCACAAATCCAACCTAAAAGAGATTAAACCTGCCCTAGTAATAGGCCTCTACTTTATTCTGATCGTATTCATGTGCGCTTTCTGACTAACATGCAATCAATAGGATTAACCCTAAACTTGTTTATCTATGTTGGTTGAATAAAATGCAAAAATAAAACTATTATTGACGATCACTTGAATTATAATCAAATTAAACCTAAACAAGATTATTAATTATCTTATTAAGCGTGATTACAAGTACAAATTCCCTTTAAACATGCATAAAGGCGTGATCAAGCAATAACAATAAATATATCATCAAGCAACATAATAATCATAATAATAATTATAACAATAATAAAATTATAATCAAAACAATTATAAAAATAATCACGAATCATGTTAAAACATAATAATAGCAAGATCCTAGGCATGATACTAACAAGATTAATAACAAACCCTAGCATGTCACTAAACATAAAAATCAAATCTTTAACATTAACATGATACTAACAATCATAAATATTAGGAAGAACATAAAAGGCATCATAACAATCATATTTGATATTAAAACTACCTTAGACATGATACTAGGAATTATAATAACATCCTAAACATGATTTCTACATTATAATATCAATTAAACCATTACAATACTTACTTTGATGCCTCGTACCTCTTTCTAATAACAAAATACACACATTAGTAACTTCAAGGAAAATAATAATTACAACAATTAAATTAAATAATTGAAAGAGAGATTTGGGACCAAACCCTCATAAATTAAAATCTTTCACGTCTAGGGCGAAGGCAACTTCGAATATGGCTAGGTGTATCTAGATCTAATGAATGCGGATTTTTTTATTTGAGAGAAACTATTTAGAAAAAAGAGAGAGAAATATTAATAATCAAGAAAAACTTGATGAGAGTTGGTGAAAATAGAGAGAATCGGTGATTGTAGGTGAAAACTTATGATTGTTGATTAGAATTGGTAAAAATTAGAAAGAATAAGAATTGATGATTGTTGATGAATGAAAACGGAGTTTTTACGACGTTATTTATAAAGAAAATCAGTCAAAAAGATAAAATATCAAAACAGAGTTCTAGCCCAGATAAAATTGTATTAGCGCCAACGCTGGCTATTGGCGCTAGACACCAACATTAGTGCCAGGCGCCAATGCTAGTGCCAGGCGCTACAGCTGGCGTTCGGCGCTGATTCAGAAATTCACGCGTTTTCTTAAAATCAGATAAAAATTTCCGTACCGGAGGATAAAATCGTATTTTTCCTCAAAATGTTCTTTGATTCTAATTAAAACTCTGAAAAGTCAACAAAAGTCAATTTATCAATGCTAATTGAATTAGGAATGAAAAGAACCTTCTATAAGAATCTAGAAGACTAAAACCATTCCTAATTGCATTAGGAATGATAAATCTATATTAGGCCCTCCTCTAGATCATTGGGCCGCATATAAAGCTCAAACCGGGCCCAGTTCAGTAAATTGGCCATAACTTATATCGTTGGAAAGCTCTTGTCAAGCCCCATCCAACTACACTACTATTGGACCCATATCATGGACCAACCAAAATGGATTGTCTGTTTTTCTTAAAATAAGTTTTCAAAAACAGAGAGCAGAGAAAAGAAATTAAAACTATCCGCAACCTAAACTTTCCACACTTTCACTTCATTCGATTATGATTCGACGTAAAAGGTACTCTTCACCAGGTTTGGTTTTGGGGAGACACAAATGGGTGTCTACAGAAGCCCCCACTTTGACCGAGTTTGGAAAAACGCAAGTTTCGAAAACAAAAGTCAAAGTATCGATAGGGACGGAGAATGATTCAGAACATTCTGCGATCCTAAATCACTCTTGTAACGCCGATACCTGCAAAACTAGCGTTAGTCAAACAGATAAAAGAGTTAAGAAACACATATCTTGCATCGTCGAGCACACGTCTCTGAAGGTAACCGATTTACTGCCGCATTACTATTGTTTTGATGATCTCCTGCCAAGAGAATGCCATCCCGCTTGAAAACCGCCGCTTGTAACTGCTTTCAATATTGAAGACTGCTTTGCTTGAAACGATCCTCTTCCACTTTGATAATATTCCACGTCCAAGGGAATACCATCGAAGACAACTTCGCTTGAAATCA
>NW_018744591.1:600000-827087 GCF_001683475.1 Chenopodium quinoa | reverse complement strand
ACCTTCAGTTGTTTGTGACAACTCTCCACAATCTAGGGAACGCCACCTTGCTGTTTCGATGTTCACTCGTCTCTGAACAATGGAGATTCTTTTTTGGATATGTTCACGCGCCTCTGAACAAAAGAGCTTGATGATATGTCCTTCTGAATGATGCGTCCACGCCTCTCTGAACAAAGAGCTTGATAATAGGGTGCCCACGCGTCTCTAAAGCAAAACAGCTTGATAATAATGTGCGTGCGTCTCTGAACAAAGATCTTAATGATATGTCCACGCGTCTCTGAACAAAGAGCTTTTGATTGATATGCCCACGCGTCTCTGGAGAAAAAGTGCTTTGAAAAATAGGATGCCCACGCGTCTCTGAGCAAAAGAGCTTGAAAAATATGTCCACGCGTCTCTGAACAATAGAGCTTGAATAATATGTCCACGCGTCTCTGAACAATAGAGCTTGAATAATATGTCCACGCGTCTCTGAACAATAGAGCTGGGGTAGGGTCTTCCCTATTGTGCTGCACCTGTATTTATTTTTTACTATAGAACTTTGCTAGTCTCTTTAATTATCTTAGGGTCGACCTAAGGTTTAGCATTGCTTGACTCATTGACTTGACACAACTCAAGGCATAAACTTGACTCACTGTGATTGACTCGAGGTTGACTCGACTCAAAGTGTTTGACACATGTGTTAGGCTCAAATAAAAGTGACATGACACGACATGACTCAATGTGTACATGATTCGTGTGTGCATTGCAATGTGACTGTGCGACTCGAAAATGAAAAAAAAAAAAACAAAAATTTTCCGTCATTTTTGTGGAGGGTACCAACTTTCTCCCGAAAAAGAAAGACGCGAAAAAGAAAGAAGCGAAGTTTTTGAAGGTGTATGTTGAATGAGCTTAGTCAAATGTTGTTTGATACCATCTCTCAAGGTTCAAGGATTAATTCATCCTAGGTTATCTCAATTGTTGACTCCATGATGAAAGTATTTGGGTAACTTAGGCACGGAGGATTATCACTGTTGATCTTAAGTTTTGATGATGACTCAAGGAACCTAAGAAAACCTATAGGGGCTTTAACTTTTGTCTATTATCTTTAATGTATTGACAGGCTTTATATGCAACGAAGTTCTAGAGTTAGAATGGAGCATGGAACAAGTCTAAAGGATGAGCTATGGACGAGCATAGAAGCTTCACTGTGTTCTAAGGGGTCTATTGTATCTTTATTATTTATTTTAGGCTTCTTATATATATGTAGAGTACATTGTTAATTGATAGGATTTAAGTGGATTTAATTTCAGTTTATAAAGATTTTATTTTTCCTTTCTTTAACAAAGAATTAATTTTATTTCGGAAAAATATCTTTTAAGTAAAAATATCTTCTTTATTAAAAGATTTTATGTTCTGATTTTATCCTAACATTTTGGAAAATCTGACTTGGTAAAACTATTTTTCAAACGGATTTTACTTGGTAAAGGAGGTTGAGAAAATATAGGAACCATTTCCTTGCTGTGCGCTTCAGCTTGTTGCCCAAGCATCCACGAATTGCACTTCCTTATTTCGTGGAAGTTGTGGTATAGTGGGAGCTAAGGAAAACGTAAGGTTTTCAACTACTTTCCTTCTGTATAAATAGGATTAGTTTTCTGTTTTGAGAAACACACTTGAGCATTACGATTCTTAGCTTTTCTAAAAGAGTCAAAAATTCACTTAAGTCCTTGAGTGTCTTTGTACTTAGCATCTTAGTAGTTTTATATTGAGTTGTATTGGGGTAGAGTTTGGGTAAACTCTAGAGTGTGAAATTGCTTTTAGTGAAGCAAGGAGAAAGAGAGAGATTCAAGAGCTCAACTGATTGAGGGATCAATTCAGGGGGAACTTAAGTTCGTAGAGGAACTTGAGTTTAGAAGTCTTAATTTGTAATAGGTTGTTTGCCCTATTAGTATTAAGAGTTGTGATTAAAATCCCTTGTGGTCGTGGTTTTTCTTCTTGATTAGGGCCTAGAAGTTTTCCACGTAAAATTTCTCTTGCACTTTAAAGTTTTGTTTAAGTTTCTTTAAGAATTCCGCAAAAATTACCCTAGTTCCTCTACAATATAATTCACCCCCCCTCTTGTATTGTTCATTCGAGTAAACAATTGGTATCAGAGCTGGTTCCTCGAAGAAATCAGGAAACCCTGACGAGTTAAGTTCCTGGAATCAAGATGAACAATCACGATTAACTGGAAGAAGGTTACTCTACGCAACGTCCTCTTATGTTCAATGGAAAATTCTACACCTATTGGAAGAACAGGATGGAGATTTTTATCAAAGCCGACAACTGCCAGGTTTGGAGAGTGATCGAAGTTGGTGATTTTGAAATTACCAAAACCACTGGTGAAAATGAGGTAGTACCTAAACCCATGTTTGAATTTGATAAGGAAGATTTTGAGAAAATGGAAATTAATGCGCTTACTGTTAAATTACTTCATTGTGGACTTGGACCAAATGAACACAACCGTGTTATGGGTTGTAAAAATGCTAAAGAAATTTGGGATTTACTTCAAGTCACTCATGAAGGAACTAACGAAGTAAAACGCTCTAAGATTGACTTGCTTATGTCAAAATATGAACGGTTTGAAATGCAACCAAATGAATCAGTTCAGGAAATGTTAACTAGGTTTACTAACATTACTAATGAGCTTGTTTCTCTTGGAAAGCAAATCCCTATTGATGAGCAGGTCAGAAAAGTTCTAAGATGCCTCCCCCAAGATGAGAGATGGAGAGCCAAGGTGACAGCCTTACAAGAAACAAAGGACTTCACAAAGTTCAATATTGAGCAACTTGCTGCTTCCTTTATAACCCATGAGCTGCACCTAGGAACAAGCAACAGTGAAGGAAACCGAGGAAAAGGCTTGGTTCTCAAAGCTGGAGATCAAGAAGTCGATGAAGAAGAGGCTGCTATGTTGGTGATAAGGTTTAAAATAATGTTCAACCAAAACAACAAGTCAAGGAACTTCACCAAGAAACCCTCTACATCAAAAACTGACTCTGGTTGTCACAAATGTGGATCTCTTGAACACTTTATTCGTTAGTGTCCACTTTGGGATATAGAGAATGGTAAAGGGAAGGCAAAGGAACAAGTTAAGAGCAACTACAACAAAACTCCTTTCAATAAAACAGACATTAGGAAGGCTATGATTGCTTCTTAGGGAGATTCTGAAAGTGAGGATGAAGAGAAACAACCTGAAGAAGAAACAACTCATCTATTTCTGATGGCCAAACGTGATGAAAAGGCTTACAACGATGAGATTGCTAAAGAGGTATTCCTTGATCCTAATGTGCTTAAAACTTATACTAAAGATGCTCTCATTGATCTAGTGTTTGAATTAGAAGATGACTGGACTCACACTAGTATTCGTCTAGGTGAATGTCAAAGAGCTCTCAAAGTCAGCAAGGAACACAGTACGTGGATTGAGAATCAACGAACTGATGTTCAAAGTAGATTTTTTGAACTTTTTGTCAAAAATCTTCTATTAAAAGAAATGAATGAGAAACTCAAGTTTGAGAATATCATGGTTAATGTAGAATTGACTCAATACAAACTTGCTAATACTGATGTGTCTCCAAGTTCCTCCTCTGAATCTTTGCTTAAATTTAATGAGGATTTTGAAAAATTAAAATATGATCTTGATGAGTTAAGAATTGAAAAGGCAAAATTAGAGAAGGAACTTGAGCTTCGAAAAGAAAGAAATATTAGCCTATTTAGAATTCCTAAGTGGATAGAGAATGCTCAAACCAAAAGAATTGAAGGTCTAGGATTCATACGTTCTAAGCATAAGGGCAAGAAAAAATATGTAGACCTGCCTAGTTATAAAGTATGTACCTTCTGTGGTGAAACTAGTCATCTTGTTGCCACGTGTTACAAGAAGGAATAGTCTGTTAGTAAGAATGTTAGGCAAGTTTGGGTAAAGAAATCTGATATTGCTTCAACGTCCAAGGAACCCAAGGAAACCTGGGTTCCTGAATCTAACCAATAAGTTCTTTTGCAGGTCCTAGTGAGGGGGAACAACACGTGGTACCTCGATAGTGGTTGTTCAAAGCATATGACAGGAGATAAATCCAAGTTTTTCTCACTAGAGGCCTATCCAGGAGGAATTGTGACCTTTGGAGACAACAAAAAGGGTGAAGTAATTGCTAAAGGAAAAGTAGGAAGGTCCAGTTCTCATTTAATAGAAAATGTACTTTTGGTCGAGGGTTTGATGCACAATTTGCTGAGAATATCACAATTTTGTGATAAAGGAAACTCTGTAAGTTTTACCTCTGATTCATGCAACATCATTAATGATAAAATAGGAAGGGTTGTTCTTGAAGGAACTAGAAAAGGGAACACATACATTGTGGATCTAAATTCTATTCCAAGGAACAACCTTACCTGCTTGAGTGCCATTAATGATGATCCCTTATTATGTCATAAACATTTTGGACATGCTAGCTTCTCACTCATGGATAAACTTAGAACAAAGAACTTGGTTATAGGGCTTCCCTCAGTCAAGTTCCTCATGCAACATATCTGTGATGCATGTGTGAGAGGCAAGCAAGTCAGGTCTTCTTTTAAAAGCAAAAACATGGTCAGCACTACAAAGCCATTGGAGCTAATTCATATGGATTTGTGTGGTCCCATGCGTGTTCAAAGTAGAAGTGGAAAGAAATATGTTTTAGTTATTCTTGATGATTTTTCTAGATTTATTTGGGTGATTTTTCTGTCTAGCAAGGATGAAACTTTTGATGAATTTGTGTCCTTTGCAAAAAGAGTACAAAAGTCAAGTGAAAATAAAATTATCCACATTCGATCAGATCATGGAACTGAGTTTGAGAATTCAAGATTCGATGACTTTTGCAAAGAAAATGGCATGGATCATAACTTTTCATCCCCAAGACACCTCAACCGAACGGAGAAGTTGAAAGGAAGAACAAGACTCTAGAAGACATGGCAAGAACTATGCTCATAGCAAGTGGTCTTCCAAGAAACTTCTGGGCTGAAGCTATTAATACTGCATGTTATATTATTAACAGAGTTATGATGAGACCAATCATCAATAAGACTCCTTATGAACTGTTTAAGGGCAGGGAACCCAATATTTCTCACTTTCGAGCTTTTGGATGCAGGTGTTTTGTTCATCATAATGGAAAAAGGAACATAGGAAAATTTGATGAAAGAAGTGATGAAGCTGTGTTCATTGGTTATGCATAAAATAGCAAAGGTTACAGAGTTTACAATAAAAATACATTGTGTGTAGAAGAAAGCATTCATGTGATATTTGATGAATATAATATGTATATGAATGTGCAGGAACAAGACAATAATGATTATGAAATTGGCATGATTAGAGACAGGGAAGAAGATGAAGAAACCTCCAAGCAAACCAAGGAAGTAAGAGAGGAACCTGAGCAGGAACATAAAGAAAATGCTGAAGTTCCTAATCAAGAAAACCCGGAGGAACAAGATCATGGAGAACCTGGCAACAAGGAAAATGGAGAAGAAACTGAAGAAGAAGTGCCTCAAATAGGAGTTCCTGCCAGAGAATTTCAACCAAAGCCATTCAGATATCGAGGCTCTCATCCAACAGACCTTATTATAAGTGATATTGGTAGAGAAACTCATACCAGATCACAGTTGAGGAACTTTTGTGCCTTTCAAGCCTTCCTATCCATTATTGAGCCAAGGAATCATGATGAAGCACTAAAGGATGCTGAATGGATAATTGCCATGCAAGATGAACTCAATGAGTTCGAAAGGAACAAGGTCTGGCATCTTGAAGAGAAACCTAAGTACAAAAAGGTTATAGGGGTCAAGTGGGTATTCAGGAACAAGCTGGATGAATATGGAACAATTGTGAGAAACAAAGCAAGACTTGTTGTGAAGGGCTATAATCAGCAAGAAGGTATTGACTTTGAAGAAACTTTTTCTCCTGTTGCTAGATTAGAAGCTATTAGAATCTTAATTGCTTTTGCCTCTTTTATGGGTTTCAAAATATATCAAATGGATGTTAAGTGTGCTTTCCTAAATGGTTTTCTTAAAGAAGAGGTGTTCGTGGAACAACCTCCTGGTTTTGAAAATCCCCAATTTCCTAATCATGTCTTTAAGCTTGATAAAGCTTTTTATGGGCTGAAACAAGCACCTAGAGCCTGGTATGAGAGGCTCTCTAAGTTCCTTCTTCAAAATGATTTTAAAAGAGGTAAAGTAGATAAAAATTTGTTTTTAAAATCTGAAGGAATTGACTTACTAGTTGTTCAAATATATGTTGAAGATATTATTTTTGGAGCAACTAACGAAAACTTGTGCAAGTACTTTGCTGAGCTAATGGGTGGTGAATTTGAGATGAGCATGATAGGGGAACTCAACTTCTTTCTTAGACTACAAATCAAACAAACTGAAAGAGGTATTGCAATTCACCAACAAAAATATGTCAAGGAACTGCTGAAGAAATTATAACCTTGACCAAGCAAAGACCAACCATACTCCAATGGGAACAGACACAAGGTTAGATGAAGATCTACAAGGAACTAGTGTAGATCAAACCAAATACAGAGGTATGATTGGATCCCTTTTATACTTGACTGCTAGCAGACCTGATATTTCATTTAGTGTTGGCTTATGTGCAAGGTTTCAATCTAATCCTAAGGAGTCACACCTTACGGCAGTAAAAAGGATCCTACGATATCTCAAAGGAACTGACCATCTTTGTCTCTTCTATCCTAGAAGCGATACTTTTGATTTAAAAGGTTTTGCAGATGCTGACTATGCAGGAGATTTGGTGAATAGGAAGAGTACTTCAGGAATGATTCAGTTTCTCAGGCCATGCCTAGTTTCTTGGTGATCCAAGAAACAGAATACAGTGGCCTTGTCAACTGCTGAAGCTGAATATGTAGCAGCTGCTGCCTGCTGTTCTCAAGTAATTTGGATAAAACAACAACTAAGAGATTATGGTATGAAGTATAATTGCATTCCTACTTATTGTGATAATAATAGTGCCATATGCTTTCAAAAGATCCAGTTCATCATTCTCGTGTGAAACATATTCACATACGACATCATTTCCTTAAGGATAATGTGGAAAAAGGTTTAATTAAGTTAGATTTTTGTGAAACTGAAAATCAAATTGTTGACATTCTTACTAAGCCTTTGAGCAGAGACAAATTTGAAAAGATGCGCATGGAACTTGGTATGATACAATTGAGTTAAGAAGACCTCAAGTTCCCCCAAGGTATAAGTCAATCATGCATGAATTATATGTATCTTACACAATATGTATATGTGAAAACATAGTCCTAAGCATTAGAAGGTATGGCATTGCATATGGGATTGTGGCTGTATGTGAAGAAATTAAATTGCATTAGGCATGTTTGTATTTTAACAAACTATGTTGATTTGTTCCTAGTTCCTCCGAAATAATCTATAAGATTTTGTTCTATCTTTTTGTGCATTAATTAACTGGTCAGTTGATTGATTTTATCTACTTAAAATCTTATCTTTTATTTTGAATTATCCTCCATTACTTATCTTTTAAATTTCAAATCCTTTCCTTAAAATTGTTGATTAAATACCCGTGACCTTTTACATTCAATTCAAAGATCCTGACCAAAAATAATCTGCAATTAACTTAAACCCTTCATGTCAAATCACATTAAAATCTGACCAAGTGAAAAGTTTTGTGCTATTCTTCATCAATCGACACCTACCCCATTTAATTAACCTTCTACACCTTTTCACCGATTAAATTCACCCCTCTAAATTCCACCATTATAAAATGAAGCCAAACCCTAACCATTGTTCCTCACCACCTCACTCCGTAAAATACACACTCATATTTAGTGACACCTCTCCAATTTCCATGGAAATCTCACCCAAAATTCAAAAATCTCCTCAAAAGGAATCATCCATGGAAATAGAGACTGAAACCTCGGTCAAAACTGCTGCTGAAAAACCCCAAAACAAACCATGGCTCGCAGTGATTCGAAAAAGAGGAAGATCGAGGCTGAAGAAGAATTGGACTATGAGGAACTGGGTGAACCAATTCAAGGGGAAAAGTCAAAGTCCACTGCTATCAAAAGGCTTGAAGCCAGCTCTGAACGTTTCATTCTTGGGTTTTGTATAAATCTAAAGTGGTGTGAATCGAGTAAGTACTCTGAACTTGTTGATATTCTTGAAGCACAAAATTGGATTAAGCTGTTTAGTGAATGCTATGACAATGTGATTGCACATGCACCTTTAAAGGAATTTTGTGCGAATTTTAAGAATGTGAATGGAGTTTGTGTTAGCAAAGTTAAAAACAAGAAAATTAGTTTTAATGTTGATGATTTAGCTGCTGTGTTTGGAACCCCTAATGAGGGATTTGATGAGTATTTTAAGGGAGAAACTGAATTGAGTGTAGAGGGTGTTCCTATTGAGAAAATTATTGAGTTAATTGGGGGTAAAGCTTCCAAAGTCCGAACCAACCATAATCTGTTTTCACCTATTCAAAAGCTGCTGTTTATTTTTGTTCACCTAGCCATCATTCCAAGAACCCAGCATAGACATGAGGCTAATCACCTTGATGTCGTGCTTATGTATTGCCTTGAAAACAAAATACAGATAAATTTTCCATCTTTGATGATTCAGCACCTCACTCATTGTCTTTCCAATCATCTAAAGGTTGGGTATGCAAATTTGATAATCACTCTTCTTGAATGTTGTGGAATTTCGATGACTATCTATGAATCCCTTAAGCTTAAAACAAACCATTATTTCCAACCCAAAACTCTTGAAGACCGAAACCTAATTGTTGTTGAAGGAACTACTCAATTTCTCTCAAAATCCATCTCTAAGCCTAAACAGGATGAGAGTAGTTTGAAGAAAAAGGAGGATGAAGAGTTGGATAAATGGTTGGAGGGAGAGAACAGTGAGAAAGAAGGTGAACAGAAAAAGAAAGAGGTGATTGTGATGCCAAACCAAAAGAGTACTGAAAGCTCTGGGAAGACACAGAGTACTAGGTTAGCTATTAGGCCAAGAGGGAAGGACAAGGCTGAGTCTGCCGCAGTGGTTGATCTGAGCGAAGAGAGAAACAGTGCACCTGGGGATCAAGGGATCCTTGAAGAGAAAACTGGTTCTCAGGAAGAATAGGGCATCCTTCAAGCTTCTGTTGAAAAAACATTTCCCACAGGGTCAGGTTTTTCTAATTTCAACACAGTGAGTTCCACCTTGGAACTTAAGGCTCTCAAGGAGACAGTACAAAAGCTAGTTGATACTCAACCAGGGTTGATTCAAAGGATTGAAGCTCTTGAGAAGGTAGTGTCAGACTTGGTGAAAGCTTCCACATAGCTCACCTTAGCAATGCATCAGAACACATCAACTCTTTCCAAAGGGCAGGCTGACTTGTTGAAGAAATTGGAGGACTTGGTCATTGAAGAGGTGCCAGCGAATGATGCTGAAGAAGAGACCCAGTCCTCTGCCCCTAAAGCTTGATGTTTTCCTTCTTTCTTAGCTCTAAAACTTTATTTTCTTGAACTTGATCTGACTTGAACTTGTTTTATTTTGCTTCTTTTGGTTTGTAAACAATTAAACAGGGTATTTTCTTTTGTTTTTGATGTTCTGGAGGAACATCAGTTTGTTTATATGGATGTTGCTTGATTGCTTTATGACTATTTGCATACTATTTCTGCCTATATGTGCTTTTTACTATGCTTTGGACACAAACCAATAAAATGATGCTGTGTTTAGATATGTATATTTGTGTGCATTAATTTTGATGAACGCCAAAAGGGGGAAAAGAAGGCAAACTCAATTGTTGACAAGCTCTCCATCCATTTACAATAGAAGGTATAACTATAACTTTCATTCAGTTCCTTGTTTAAATTTAGCTAGTTCATTTTTTTTAAGTTTGGCATAACTATAACTTTCATTCAGTTCCTTGTTTAAATTTAGCTAGTTCATTTTTTTAAGTTTGGCATAACTATAACTTTCATTCAGTTCCTTGTTTAAATTTAGCTAGTTCATTTTTTTAAGTTTTTCGTTTTCTGATTGTCTTTCGAAATTTTTTATTTTGTGAGTTTGCTTAGGTTTTTCATTCATCAAAAAGGGGGAATATTGTTGATCTTAAGTTTTGATGATGACTCAAGGAACCAAAGCAAACCCATAGGGGCTTTAACTTTTGTCTATTAGCTTTGATGTATAGACAGGTTTTATATGCAACGAAGTTCTAGAGTTAGAATGGAGCATGGAACAAGTCTAAAGGATGAGCTATGGACGAGCATAGAAGACAATCATAAGCCAAGTTCCTTTAGTGAGGAACTGAAGCTCCAGAGTCGAAGCTTCACTGTGTTCTAAGGGGTCTATTGTATCTTTATTATTTATTTTAGGCTTCTTATATATATGTTAAGTACATTGTTAATTGATAGGATTTAAGTGGATTTAATTTCAGTTTATAAAGATTTTATTTTTCCTTTCTTTAACAAAGATTTAATTTTATTTCGGAAAAATATCTTTTAAGTAAAAATATCTTCTTTATTAAAAGATTTTATGTTCTGATTTTATCCTAACATTTTGGAAAATCTGACTTGGTAAAACTATTTTTCAAACGATTTTTACTTGGTAAAGGAGGTTGAGAAAATATAGGAACTACTTCCTTGCTGTGCGCTTCAGCTTGTTGCCCAAGCATCCACGAACTGCACTTCCTTATTTCGTGGAAGTTGTGGTATAGTGGGAGCTAAGGAAAACGTAAGGTTTTCAACTACTTTCCTTCTGTATAAATAGGATTAGTTTTCTGTTTTGAGAAACACACTTAAGCATTACGATTCTTAGCTTTTCTAAAAGAGTCAAAAATCCACTTAAGTCCTTGAGTGTCTTTGTACTTAGCATCTTAGTAGTTTTATATTGAGTTGTATTGGGGTAGAGTTTGGGTAAACTCTAGAGTGTGAAATTCCTTTGAGTGAAGCAAGGAGAAAGAGAGAGATTCGAGAGCTCAACTGATTGAGGGATCAGTTGAGGGGGAACTTAAGTTCGTAGAGGAACTTGAGTTTAGAAGTCTTAATTTGTAATAGGTTGTTTACCCTATTATTATTAAGAGTTGTGATTAAAATCCCTTGTGGTCGTGGTTTTTCTTCTTGATTAGGGCCTAGAAGTTTTCCACGTAAAATCTCTCTTGCACTTTAAATTTTTGTTTAAGTTTCTTTAAGAATTCCGCAAAAATTACCCTAATTCCTCTACAACACAATTCACCCCCCCCCCCTCTTGTATTGTTCATTCGAGTCAACAAGCACTTCATACTTCGTGATGCAATGACAATTATGATTGATGAGTGATGTTGATATGACAAGGTATGCTTAAGATTTCATGAAAAAGGGTTCCTAAGGGAAGTATATTTGGTCATGTATCTGTGATGTGTGTGAAAGTGATACTAAAGTTAGGCCGCAAGGGCTAAGTGTGTAGAAAGATATATTTAAAAGAGTCAAATGGTGGTGACTCTTAGGCTAGGTAAGCTAATGATGTAGGGATCAAGCCCCCAAGTCTAGCTCTAAGTGAATCGGGATGAGCATTGGAGATCCCTTGATATGACCACGGTGTAAGTGTGTGAATTTGAATATGAATGCATTTTTATTACGGCCGCACCTCGATGTGAGGTTGCCTACGTATCCGTTAGGAATCAGGCCGAACGTAGCTCTAGCCGAACCTCGCAAAAGTGTGTGTATAACTCAAAAAGGTATTTTGAAGGGTTGTAACGTGGTTTGGCTAATGGTTTGAAGAAGAAGGGGATAAAGGCTCAAGACCCTAGATAAGCCCCCAAGGTGTGCAATCTTGCTTTTGAATCTTTATATTTTTATGCTTGAGGCTTGCTTCTCTTTTTTTTGCTTTAGCATTTATTTTATTTTAATAAGTGTGGGCAATCCCGATCATGCGGTCTATCACTCACTTGGCATTCATGTTTCTCAGGCATGGTACCGAGCACTCGATAAGAGACGCAATCTGAGACGTGTTCATATCAAAGACATATTTATGTCAATGACATTAGAACACTTGGCCTTTTGTACACTTTTATTTATTTATTTTTTTGTTTTTCTTTTTTGCTATTGCTTTCTATTTATTTTTATCTTTTGAAATCACTCAAGCTTTTTAGAATTGCATAAGTTGCACACTGTCCCATCCCAAGGTTAGGTAGATGTAGGTTGAAAAAAAGAAAGGTCTATCGTTAGATGAGGCTCAAAGTGGTTTATGAAGAAAGGATTGTATATTAGAAAGGTAAAAGGAGATATGATGTGGCTACAAGGGGTGCTTCAAATCATTGGTATACCTTGTGTTTAGTTCGACATGGATTTGTTTTTTTTTAATGCAATATAATGAAATGATCATATGTAAGAGAATAAATGCTCATTTTATTAAAAAGGGAAAAAGAAATAATCTACAAAATTAATCTGAGGGAGAATAAAGGTGCCTATGTTAGACTTATTGGGGAAAGGATAAATAAAGAAAAAGAAAAAAGATGTCATGAAATCTCGTCTTTTGAAGCTCTCCTCATGTCTTATATTGTTTGTTTTATCATCACTCGCTCTTCTTGTTAACTGGAGGTATGGGAAGCTTGTTATTATTAATCAAATGTTGGATAACCTCCTTTAGCTTCCAACAGCTCTCAGTAGCGTGACCCCTAACTTGATGGTACTTGCAGCGCACATTTGGATTCCAACTAGGCACTCTCTTCTCAAGTGGGGGATCTTGAAGAGGTCCAATAGGAGTAATGATTCCCTTGGCATGGAGTCGATCGAAAGCATCATCGTAGCTAATTCCAATAAGGGTAAAATCCCTTTTTTGTTGCTTTCTAAATCCTAATATCTCATTAAGGTCGAGAGTACCAACACTGTTGCTAGAGTATGTGTTTTCAAAAGAAGAAAGATAGTCGTTCTTCTTCCCTTTACAGCCACTGTTACCATTGTTACTAATCTTGGCCTTCTTGTCGCGCGGAGGAACATGAAAGGGATTTGAATCAATGAAGTCTTGAACACGATCCATGAGGGCGAGACACTTTTCGGTAGTGTGACCGCGACCTCTATGGTATCGACAATAGGAATTTGGATCCCAATTGAGAAAATGTTTTTTAGATGGAGGGTCTTGACTGGGACCAATGAAGTGAATATGACCTTGATCATGAAGACAGTCAAAAGCTTCATTGTAAGTCATTCCTATTGGTGTGTACTCTTCAATGGTCTATTTTTCCCGTGGCTTAGGAGCATTGAGTTCTTCATTAAACCCTTGGCGATAATTTTGTTCGATGATCATCACCCGATTTGCTGGTCCTTCTACCACATTCAAGAGCATGACAATGACATCTTGCAGTTTTCGAACGTCCTCTTTCAGATTTGACGAGTCTTCCTTTGTATTATCTAAGAAAAGACTTTCATCCTCCTCAATCATGGCCACTTCATCGAGAGAGGTTATATAAGTTGTCTCGATCATGGGTTCTCCTACAGGTGTGATAAGAAGTGATGGATCGAAGGATGTTTGATTTTCTTCGATGGCTAGAATCTCGAAAGTTTCATTGTTATCGATCAAATCTTGAATAGCTTCTTTGAGTTTCCAACACTCCTTAGTGTCGTGACCCTTTCCTTGGTGATATTTGCAGTGCTTATTAGAGTCCTACTTGGGTGGCTTGGCTTCTGGAACTGAATCTTTGATGGGCCCTATAGGCATGACTAGTCCTTTGTGAGTAGCTTCTCGAAAGCTGTTTCATAACTCATACCAAGTGGAGTGAACACCCTTTTGGACCTTTGAATTTGCGATTTAGAGGCGTTCGTGGCATGTACCTCATTAATGGGAGATGAAGAAGAAGGATGGTCGTTCTTCTTTCCTCTCGCACTATTATCTTTCAGAAGGTCATCTTCAATGTCAATGCCTATTATAGACAGCCTTGAAAGTATTCAAGTTGTGTTGGTATTTTAAGTGCTTTGAATACTTCCATTGGAGATTCTTGATAAACAACCTCACAGATTCCTTTTCGATAAGAGCCTTGACCATATTAGCGGAAGTTTCCCTCCATTTGTTGAAAAAAGAAGTGAAACCTTCGTTTTCTTTTTGTTTTAACATCTCAAGCTGTATGTGGTCTATTTTGTCTTGGATGTTGCACTTATATATATCTATGAAAGCATTTGTTATCGACTCCCAAGAAGAGGTTTTCTCTTTCAGGAGAGAAAAGAACCATTGCTGGCAAACGGTCTCAAGAGATAGTGAGAACAGAGAGGGGAAAACCTTCTTATCGATACCCTTAATGTTCATTATAGTTTTAAAAGCTCTTAGATGAAAGTAAAGGTTATCTGTTGCCTTGAATTTAGGGATGTCAGTGGCGTTGAACTTATGCGGAAGAAGTTCCTTGTCCAGCAAGACCCCTTGTGAACTCATGCCCTGAAATTTATAGTCACTACATAGCTTTCTCAAACTTTCTTGCATGACGTTCATTTGTTGTTGCTTCACAGGGTCATCAATTTTGAGGGTTAAAGCAACCTAACCATGGCTCTAGTTCTCTAAAGTTCAGGATATGGTTTAGTCAATAGAGGGTCCATGGTTAATTGTCCGGATGCACCGTGCGGAAGCCTAACCGTGAAGGGTTGGCACAAGTGGATGGGACACCGCGATTTTTAGAAAAACTCGCTTCCATGGTTTGGTGAATTTAACATTCTCGGATATACCCTTTGTTACTCAGAGCGTTCAATCAGGTAGATGGAGCATGAATTCCCAGAGGGTTATGTCCATATGTAGAACACATATGGGTTTCAGAAAAGTGAGAAAAAATCAATCAGGAAGTAAGATCGAGCAAACAATGCGAAAAACTGGTCGAAATTAGAACGCATATTTCTGGCTCGGTATTGGAAGAATTTGGCTCCAACAAACAGAGATTGGCGCCAGGTTTTAGCTGTAGCGCCTAGCGACATGGCTGTCGTCTGGCGCTACGGTTAAATGTCTGGCGCCAGCTTCTGTTCACTAACGCTAATTCCTACATGCCTCAGCAGCTTTCTGTGCTCAATAAAATTTTCCAGTTTCACGCAGTGTTATTTCGGTCATAGTTGTGAAAGATATTTCTCAAATTTCCTACGTGAAATATCCTATGTTTTAACTCATTACGGACGGTCTTTCCAATGAGATCTTTTTTATGCATATGACAATAATGTGAATCAAAATTACGCACATGAAATATCCTATGTTTTAACTCATCCACGCATTCCAAATCATTGCCGAAACAAATTCAGAAATTAAAATAGAAATCCTCCCCAGTGGAGTCGCCAAAATAGAAATCGTATTTTTCCTCAAAATGTTCTTTGATTCTAATTAAAACTCTGAAAAGTCAACAAAAGTCAATTTATCAATGCTAATTGAATTAAGAATGAAAAGAACCTTCTAGAAGAATCTAGAAGACTAAAACCAATCCTAATTGCATTAGGAATGATATATCTATATTAGGCCCTCCACTAGATCATTGGGCCGCATATAAGGCTCAAACAAGGCCCAGTTCAGTAAATTGGCCATAACTTCCTCAATATTCATCGGAATTGGGCTTATAATATATCGTTAGAAAGATCTTGCCAAGGCCCATCCAACTACACTACTATTGGTCCCATATCATTGACCAACCAAACTAGATTGGTTGTTTTTCTTAAAATAAGTTTTCAAAACACAGACCGCAGAGAAAAGAAATTAAAACTATCCGCAACACTAAACTTTCCACATTTACACTTCATTCAATTATAATTCGACGTAAAAGGTACTCATCACCAAGTTTGGTTATGCTAGAAGAAAGAACGAATTCATTTGATTAAAAACATATAGAAAATAGGCTTCATTTAAGACATATAGGCCAAGTTAGCTTGAATTTGTTTGAATAAGGGTCGTAAATTGATATTGGAATGCTAGAAGAATGAACGAGTCAATTTGATTGAAAACATAGAAAATAGGCATGGTTTAAGCCATATAGGCCAAATTTGCTTGAATTTGATTGAATAATAGTCGTAAAGCGACTTATGAGCTCATTTCTCTCATTTCTATCCATATGCACCTTAAATTATTTGATATTCGAATGCTAGAAGAAAGAACGAGTTCATTTGATTGAAAACATAGAAAATAGATATGGTTTAAGCCATATAGGTCAAATTTGCTTGAATTTGTTTTAATAAGGGTCGTAAAGGGACTTATATGCTTATTTTTCTTGATTTCTATCCGTAGGCACCAAAAAGTAATTGATATTGGAATGCTAGAAGAAAGAACGAGTTCATTTGATTGAAAACGTAGAAAATAGGCATGGTTTAAGCTATATAGGCCAAATTTGCTTGAATTTGTTTGAATAAGGGTCGTAAAGTGACTTATGTTCTTATTTTTATTGATTTCTATCCATAGGCACCTAAAAGTAATTGATACTGGAATGCTAGAAGAATGAACGAGCCTATTTGATTGAAAACATAGAAAATAAGCATGTTATGAGGTATTTATGTCACATTTGAATGAATTTTGATGAATAAGGTTCGTAAGGTGACTTATGTGATTATTTTTATTGATTTCTATCCATAGGCACCAAAAATTAATTGATATTGGAATGCCAAAAGAAAGAACGAGTTCATTTGATTGAAAACATAGAAAATAGGCATGGTATAAGCCATATAGGCCAAATTTGCTTGAATTTGGATGAATAATAGTCGTAAAGTGACTTATGAGCTCATTTCTCTCATTTCCATCCATATGCACCTTAAATTATTTGATATTCGAATGCTAGAAGAAAGAACGAGTTCATTTGATTGAAAACATAGAAAATAGATATGGTTTAAGCCATATAGGTAAAATTTGCTTGAATTTATTTGAATAAGGGTCGTAAAGTGACTTTCTATGCTTATTTTTCTTGATTTCTATCCGTAGGCACAAAAAAGTAATTGATATTGGAATGATAGAAAAATGAACGAGTTCATTTGATTGAAAACGTAGAAAATAGGCATGGTTTAAAAGCTATACAGGCCAAATTTACTTGAATTTGTTTGAATAAGGGTCGTAAAGTTACTTATGTTCTTATTTTTCTTGATTTCTATCCATAGGCACATAAAAGTAATTGATATTGGAATTCTAGAAGAAAGAACGAGTTCATTTGATTGAAAACATAGAAAATAAGCATGTTATAAGGTATTTATGTCACATTTGAATGAATTTTGATGAATAAGGTTCGTAAAGTGACTTATGTGCTTATTTTTATTGATTTCTATCCATAGGCACCAAAAATTAATTGATATTGGAATTCCAAAAGAAAGAACGAGTTCATTTGATTGAAAACATAGAAAATAGGCATGGTATAAGCCATATAGGCCAAATTTGCTTGAATTTGGATGAATAATAGTCGTAAAGTGACTTATGAGCTCATTTCTCTCATTTCCATCCATATGCACCTTAAATTATTTGATATTCGAATGCTAGAAGAAAGAACGAGTTCATTTGATTGAAAACATAGAAAATAGATATGGTTTAAGCCATATAGGTAAAATTTGCTTGAATTTATTTGAATAAGGGTCGTAAAGTGACTTTCTATGCTTATTTTTCTTGATTTCTATCCGTAGGCACAAAAAAGTAATTGATATTGGAATGATAGAAAAATGAACGAGTTCATTTGATTGAAAACGTAGAAAATAGGCATGGTTTAAAAGCTATACAGGCCAAATTTACTTGAATTTGTTTGAATAAGGGTCGTAAAGTTACTTATGTTCTTATTTTTCTTGATTTCTATCCATAGGCACATAAAAGTAATTGATATTGGAATTCTAGAAGAAAGAACGAGTTCATTTGATTGAAAACATAGAAAATAATGATGGTTTAAGCCATATGGACCAAATTTGCTTGAATTTGTTTAAATAAAGGTCGTAAAGTGACTTATGTGCTTAATTTTCTTGATTTCTATCCATAGGCACATAAAAGTAATTAATATTGGAATTCTAGAAGAATGAACGAGTCCATTTGATTGAAAACATAGAAAATAGGCATGGTTTAAGGTATTTGTGCCACATTTGAATGAATTTTGATGAATAAGGTTCTTAAAGTGACTTATGTGCTTATTTTTCTTGATTTCTATCATAGGAACCTAAAATTAATAGATATTAGAATGTTATAAGAAAGAACGGATTCATTTGATTGAAAACATAGAAAATAGGCATGGTTTAAGCCATATAAGCCTAATTTGCTTGAATTTGGATGAATAAGGGTCGTAAAGTGACATATGTGCTCATTTTTCTTCATTTCTATCCGTAAACACCTAAAACTATTTGGTATTGGAATGCTAGAATAAAGAACAGATTCATTTGACTGAAAACATATAGAAAATAGGCTTGGTTTAAGCCATATAGGCCAAGTTTGCTTGAATTTGTTTGAATAAGGGTCGTAAAGTGACTTATGTTCTTATTTTTCTTGATTTCTATCCATGGGCACCTAAAAATAATTGATATTGAATTGCTAGAAGAATGAACGAGTCAATTTGATTGAAAACATAGAAAATAGGCATGTTATAAGGTATTTATGCCACATTTGAATGAATTTGGATGAATAAGGGTCGTAAAGTGACTTATGTGCTTATTTTTCTTGATTTCTATCCATAGGCACCTAAAAATAATTGATATTGAATTGATAGAAGAATGAACGAGTCAATTTGATTGAAAACATAGAAAATAGGCATGTTATAAGGTATTTATGCCACATTTGAATGAATTTGGATGAATAAGGGTCGTAAAGTGACTTATGTGCTTATTTTTATTGTTTTCTATCCATAGGCACCTAAAATAAATAGATATTAGAATGTTAGAAGAAAGAACGAGTTCATTTGATTAAAAACATAGAAAATAGGAATGGTTAAAGCCATATAGGCCAAATTTGCATGAATTTGTTATAATAAGTGTTGTAAAGTGACTTATATGCTTATTTTTCTTGATTTCTATCCGTAGGCACAAAAAATTAATTGATATTGGAATGCTAGAAGAAAGAACGAGTTCATTTGATTGAAAACATAGAAAATAGGCATGGTTTAAGCCATATAGGCAAAATTTGCTTGAATTTGTTTGAATAAGGGTTATAAAGTGACTTACGTGCTTATATTTATTGATTTCTATCAATAGGCACCTAACTTAATTGATATTGGAATACTAGAAGAAAGAACGAGTCCATTTGATTGAAAACATAGAAAATAGGCATGGTTTAAGGTATTTGTGCCACATTTGAATGAATTTTGATGAATAAGGGTCGTAAAGTGACTTATGTGGTTATTTTTTCTTGATTTCTATCCATGGGAACCTAAAATTAATAGATATTAGATGTTAGAAGAAAGAACGGGTTCATTTGATTGAAAACATAGAAAATAGGCATGGTTTAAGCCATATAAGCCAAATTTGCTTGAATTTTGATAAATAAGGGTCGTAAAGTGACATATGTGCTCATTTTTCTTCATTTATATCTGTAGGCACCTAAAATTATTTGGTATTGGAATATTAGAAGAAAGAGCGAATTCATTTGATTGAAAACATATAGAAAATAGGCTTGGTTTAAGCAATATAGGTTAAGTTTGCTTGAATTTGTTTGAATAAGGGTCGTAAAGTTACTTATGTTCTTATTTTTGTTGATTTCTATCCATATGAACCTAAAAATAATTGATATTTAATTTCTAGAAGAATGAACGAGTTTGTCAAATTTGCTTGAATTTGTTTGAATAAGGGTTGTAATGTTACTTATGAGCTTATTTTTCTTGATTTCTATAAATAAGCACCTAAAAGTAATTGATACTGGAATGCTAGAATAAAGAACGAGTCCAATTGATTGAAAACAAAGAAAATAGGCATATTTTAAGGCATTTAGGCCACCTTTGAATGAATTTGGATGAATTAGGGTCGTAAAGAGACCTATGTGCTTATTTTTCTTTATTTCTATCCATAGGCACCTAAAGTTATTTTATATTAGAATGTTAGAAGAAAGAACGAGTTCATTTAATTGAAAACATAGAAAATAGGCATGGTTTAAGCCTAATTAATAAGCAAAATTTGCTTGAATTTGGATGAATAAGGATCGTAAAGTGATTTATGAGCTCATTTCTCTTCATTTTTATCCATAGACACCTAAAATTATTTGATATTGGAATGCTAGAAGAAAGAACGGGGTCATTTGATTGAAAACATAGAAAATAGGCATGGTTTAAGCCATATAGGCCATATTTGCTTGAATTTGTTTGAATAATGGTCGTAAAGTGACTTATGTGCTTAATTTTCTTGATTTCTATTCATAGTCACATTAAAGTAATATATATTGGAATGCTAGAAGAAAGACCGAGTCAATTTGATTGAAAACATAGAAAATAGGTGTGGTATAAGGTATTTATGCCACATTTGAATGAATTTGGATGAATAAGGTTCGTAAAGTGACTTATGTGCTTATTTTTCTTAATTATTATCCGTAGGCACCTAAAAAAATTAGATATTAAATTGTTAGTTGATTGAAAACATAGAAAATAGGCATGGTTCAAATCATATAGGCCAAATTTGCTTGAATTTAATGAATAAGGGTCGTAAAGTTACTTATGAGCTCATTTATCTTCATTTCTGTCCATAGGCAAATAAAAATATTTTACGTAGGACTGCTAGAAGAAAGAACGAGTTCATTTGATTGAAAACATAGAAAATGGGCATGGTTTAAGCCTAATAGGCAAAATTTACTTGAATTTGTTTGAATAAGGGTCGTAAAGTGACTTATGTGCTTATATTTATTGATTTCTATCAATAGAAACTTAAAATTAATTTATATTAGAATATTAGAAGAAAGAACGAGTCCATTTGATTGAAAACATTGAAAATAGGCATGGTTTAAGATATTTATGCCACATTTGAATGAATTTTGATGAATAAGGGTCGTAAAGTGACTTATGTGCTTATTTTTCTTTATTTCTATCCATAGGAACCTAAAAGTAATAGATATTGGAATGCTATAAGAAAGAACGAATTCATTTGATTGAAAACATATAGAAAATAGGCTTAGTTTAAGCCATATAGGCCAAGTTTGCTTGAAATTGTTTGAATATGGGTCGTAAAGTGACTTATGTTCTTATTTTTCTTGATTCTTATCCATAGACACCTAAAAATAATTGATATAGGAATTCTAGAAGAAAGAACGAGTCCATTTGATTGAAAACATAGAAAATAGGCATGGTTAACCGCATTTATGCCAACTTTGAATGAATTTGGATGAATAAGTGTCGTAAAGTGACTTAGGTTCTTATTTTTCTTTATTTATATCCATAGGCACCTAAAAGTAATAGATATTAGAATGTTAGAAGAAAGAACGAGTTCATTTGATTGTAAACATAAAAAATAGACATGGTTTCAGCCAAAAAGGCCAAATTTGCTTGAATTTGGATGAATAAGGGTCGTAAATTGACTTATGAGCTCATTTATCTTCATTTATATCCATAGGAACCTAAAATTTTTTGATATTGGAATGCTAGAAGAAAGATCGAGTTCATTTGATTAAAAACATAGAAAATAGGCATGGTTTAAGCCATATAGGCCAAATTTGGTAAAATTTGTTTGAGTAAGGGTCGTAAAGTGACTTATGTGCTTATTTTTATTGATTTCTATCCATAGGATCCTAAATGTAATTGATATTGGAATTCTAGAAGAAAGAACGAGTCAATTTGATTGAAAGCATAGAAAATAGGCGTGGTATAAGGTATTTATGCCACATTTGAAGGAATTTGGATGAATAAGGTTCGTAAAGTGACTTATGTGCTTACTTTTCTTGATTATTATCCGTAGGCACCAAAAAGTATTAGATATTAAATTGTTCGAAGAAAGAACAAGTTCTTTTGATTGAAAACATAAAAAATAGGCATGGTTTAAGCCATATAGGCAAAATTTGCTTGAATTTAATGAATAAGGGTCGTAAATTTACTTATGAGCTCATTTATCTTCATTTCTGTCCATAGGCAAATAAATTTTTTTTTTATATTGGAATGCTAGAAGAAAGATCGAGTTCATTTGATTGAAAACATAGAAAATGGGCATGGTGTAAACCTAATAGGCCAAATTTGTAATTTATTTGAATAAAATTCGTAAAGTGACTTATGTGCTTATATTAATTGATTTCTACTAATACGCACCTAAAATTAATTGATATTGGAATACTAGAAAAAAGAACGAGTCCATTTGATTAAACACATAGAAAATAGGCATGTTATAAGGTATTTATGCCACAATTGAATGAAGTTTGATGAATAAGGGTCGTAAGGTGATTTATGTGCTTATTTTTATTTATTTCTATCTATAGGCACCTAAAGGTAATATATATTACAATGTTAGAAGAAAGAATGAGTTCATTTGATTGAAAACATAGAAAATAGGCATAGTTTAAGCCATATAGGCCAAATTGTCTTGAATTTGGATGAATAATAGTCATAAAGTGACTCATGAGCTCATTTCTCTCATTTCTATCCATGTGCACCTAAAATTATTTGATATTCGAATGCTAGAATAAAGAACGAATTCATTTGATTGAAAACCTAAAAATTAGATATGGTTTAAGCCATATAGGCCAAATTTGCTTGAATTTGTTTTAATAAGGGTCGTAAAGTGACTGGTATGCTTATTTTTATTGATTTCTATCCGTAGGCACCTAAAAGTAATTGATTCAGGAAAGCTAGAAGAAAGAACGAGTTTATTAGATTGAAAACATAGAAAATAGGCATGGTTTAAGCCATATAGGCCAAATTTGCTTGAATTTATTTGAATAAGGGTCGTAAAGTTACTTATGTGATTTTTTTTTTCAGGATTTCTATCCATAAGCACCTAAAAGTAATTGATATTGGAATGCTAGAATAAAGAACGAGTCCATTTGATTGAAAACATAGAAAATAGGCATGGTTAACCGCAATTATGCCAACTTTGAATGAATTTGGATGAATAAGTGTCGTAAAGTGACTTAGGTTCTTATTTTTCTTTATTTATATCCATAGGCACCTAAAATTAATAGATATTAGAATGTTAGAAGAAAGAACGAGTTCATTTGATTGAAAACATAAAAAATAGACATGGTTTCAGCCAAAAAGTCCAAATTTGCTTGAATTTGGATGAATAAGGGTCGTAAATTGACTTATGAGCTCATTTATCTTCATTTATATCCATAGGAATCTAAAATTTTTTGATATTGGAATGCTAGAAGAAAGATCGAGTTCATTTGATTAAAAACATAGAAAATAAGCATGGTTTAAGCCATATAGGCCAAATTTGGTAAAATTTCTTTGAATAAGGGTCGTAAAGTGACTTATGTGCTTATTTTTATTGATTTCTATCAATAGCATCCTAAATGTAATTGATATTGGAATTCTAGAAGAAAGAACGAGTCAATTTGATTGAAAGCATAGAAAATAGGCGTGGTATAAGGTATTTATGCCACATTTGAATGAATTTGGATGAATAAGGTTCGTAAAGTAACTTATGTGCTTATTTTTCTTGATTATTATCCGTAGGCACCTAAAAGTATTAGATATTAAATTGTTCGAAGAAAGAACAAGTTCATTTGATTGAAAACATAAAAAATAGGCATGGTTTAAGCCATATAGGCAAAATTTGCTTGAATTTAATGAATAAGGGTCGTAAATTTACTTATGAGCTCATTTATCTTCATTTCTGTCCATAGGCAAATAAAATTATTTTATATTGGAATGATAGAAGAAAGATCGAGTTCATTTGATTGAAAACATAGAAAATGGGCATGGTGTAAACCTAATAGGCCAAATTTGCTTTAATTTATTTGAATAAAATTCGTAAAGTGACTTATGTGCTTATATTAATTGATTTCTACTAATACGCACCTAAAATTAATTGATATTGGAATACTAGAAAAAAGAACGAGTCCATTTGATTAAACACATAGAAAATAGGCATGGTTTAAGATATTTATGCCACATTTGAATGAATTTTGATGAATAAGGGTCGTAAAGTGACTTATGTGCTTATTTTTTGTTGATTTCTATTCATAGGCACCTAAAAGTAATAGATATTGGAATGTTGGAAGAAAGAACGGGTTCATTTGATTGAAAACATAGAAAATAGGCATGGTTTAAGCCATATAGGCCAAATTTGCTTGAATTTGTATGAATAAGGGTCGTAAAGTGAAATATGTGCTCATTTTATTTCATTTCTATCTGTAGGCACCTAAAATTATTTGGTATTGGAATGCTATAAGAAAGAACAATTTCATTTGATTGAAAACATATAGAAAATAGTTTTTGTTTAAGCCATATAGGCCAAGTTTGATTGAATTTGTTTGAATAAGGGTCATAAAGTGACTTATGTGCTTATTTTTATTGATTTCTATCCATAGGCTCCTAAATGTAATTGATATTGGAATTCTAGAAGAAAGAACGAGTCCATTTAATTGAAAACATAGTAAATAGGCATAGTTTGAGGCATTTAGGCAACCTTTGAATGAATTTTGTTGAATAAGGGTTGTAAAGTGACTTATGTGCTTATTTTTCTTCATTTATATCCATAAGAACCTAAAAGTAAAAGATATTAGATTGTTAGGAGAAAGAACGAGTTCATTTGATTGAACACATAGAAAATAGGCATGGTTTAAGCCGTATAGGCCAAATTTGTTTGAATTTTGTTGAATAAGGGTCATAAATTGACTTATGAGCTAATTTCTCTTCATTTCTATCAATACAAACCTAAAAATATTTGATATTGGAATGCTAGAAGAAAGAACGGGTTCATTTGATTGAAAACATAGAAAATAGGCATGGTTTAAGCCATATAGGCCAAATTTGCTAGAATTTATTTGAATAAGGGTCGTAAATTGACTTATTTGCTTATTTTTCTTGATTTCTTTCCATAGGCACATAAAATTAATTCATACTAGAATACTAGAAGAAAGAACGAGTCCATTTGATTGAAAACATAGAAAATAGGCATAGTTTAAATCATTTAGGCCACCTTTGAATGTATTTGGATGAATAAGGGTCATAAAGTGACTTATGTGCTTATTTCTCTTTATTAATATCCATATGCACCTAAAACTAATAGATATTAGAATGTTAGAAGAAAGAAAAAGTTCATTTGATTGAAAACATTGAAAATAGGCATGGTTTAAGCCATGTAGGCCAAATTTTCTTGAATTTGTTTTAATAAGGGTCATAAAGTGACTTATATGCTTATTTTTCTTGAGTTCTATCTATAGGCACCTAAAACTAATTGATATTGAAAGGCTAGAAGAAAGAACGAGTTCATTTGATTGAAAACATAGCAAATAGGTATGGTTTAAATCATATAGGCCAAATTTGCTTGAATTTTTTTGAATAAGGGTCGTAAAGTAACTTTTGAGCTTATTTTTCTTGATTTCTATCCATAGGAACCTAAAAAAAATTGATATTGGAATTCTAGATGAATGAACGAGTCAATTTGATTGAAAATATAGAAAATAGGCATGTTATAAGGTATTTATGCCACATTTGAATGAATTTTGATGAATAAGGGTCGTAAGGTGATTTATGTGCTTATTTTTATTTATTTCTATCTATAGGCACCTAAAGGTAATATATATTAGAATGTTAGAAGAAAGAATGAGTTCATTTGATTGAAAACATAGAAAATAGGCATGGTTTAAGCCATATAGGCCAAATTTGCTTGAATTTGTTTGAATAAGGGACGTAAAGTTACTTATGAGCTTATTTTTCTTGATTTCTATCCATAGGAACCTAAAAAAAATTGATATTGGAATTCTAGATGAATGAACGAGTCAATTTGATTGAAAATATAGAAAATAGGCATGTTATAAGGTATTTATGCCACATTTGAATGAATTTTGATGAATAAGGGTCGTAAGGTGATTTATGTGCTTATTTTTATTTATTTCTATCTATAGGTACCTAAAGGTAATATATATTAGAATGTTAGAAGAAAGAATGAGTTCATTTGATTGAAAACATAGAAAATAGGCATGGTTTAAGCCATATAGGCCAAATTTGCTAGAATTTGTTTGAATAAGGGTCGTAAATTGACTTATGTGCTTATTTTTCTTGATTTCTTTCCATAGGCACATAAAATTAATTCATACTAGAAAACTAGAAGAAAGAACGAGTCCATTTGATTGAAAACATAGAAAATAGGCATAGTTTAAATCATTTAGGCCACCTTTGAATGTATTTGGATGAATAAGGGTCATAAAGTGACTTATGTGCTTATTTCTCTTTATTACTATCCATATGCACCTAAAACTAATAGATATTAGAATGTTAGAAGAAAGAAAAAGTTCATTTGATTGAAAACATTGAAAATAGGCATGGTTTAAGCCATGTAGGCCAAATTTTCTTGAATTTGTTTTAATAAGGGTCATAAAGTGACTTATATGCTTATTTTTCTTGAGTTCTATCCATAGGCACCTAAAACTAATTGATATTGAAAGGCTAGAAGAAAGAACGAGTTCATTTGATTGAAAACATAGCAAATAGGTATGGTTTAAACCATATAGGCCAAATTTGCTTGAATTTTTTTTGAATAAGGGTCGTAAAGTGACTTATGTGCTTATATTTCTTGATTTATTTCTATAGGAACCTGAAATTAATTGATATTAAAATTATTGAAGAAAGAACGAGTCCAATTGATTGAAATTATAGAAAATAGGATAGTTTAAGGCATTTAGGCCAACTTCGAATGAATTTGGATGAATAAGGGTCGTAAAGAGACCTATGTGCTTATTTTTCTTAATTTCAATCCATAGGCACCTAAAATTAATATATATTAGAATGATATAAGAAAGAACGAGTTCATTTGATTGAAAACATAGAAAATAGGCTTGGTTTAAGCCATATAGGCCAAATTTGCTTGAATTTGTTTGAATAAGGGACGTAAAGTTACTTATGAGCTTATTTTTCTTGATTTCTATCCATAGGAATCTAAAAGAAATTGATGTTGGAATGCTAGAAGAATGAACGAGTGAATTTGATTGAAAATATAGAAAATAGGGATGTTATAAGGTATTTATGCCACATTTGAATGAATTTGGATGAATAAGGGTCGTAAAGTGACTTATGTGTTTATTTTTATTTATTTCTATTGATAGGCACCTAAAAGTAAAAGATATTTGAATGTTAGAAGAAAGAACGAGACCATTTGATTAAAAACATAGAAAATAGGCATAATTTAAGGCATTTAGGTCACCTTTGAAGGAATTTGGATGAATTAGGGTCGTAAAGAGACATATGTGCTTATTTTTCTTGATTTCTAACCATAGGAACCTAAAAGTAATAGATATTAGAATGATAGAAAAAAGAACAAGTCCATTTGATTGAAAACATAGAAAATAGGCATGGTTTAACGCATTTATGCCAACTTTGAATGAATTTGGATGAATAAGTGTCGTAAAGTGACTGATGTGCTTAATTTTTTTGATTTCTCTCTATAGGCACCTAAAAGTTATAGATATTAGAATGTTAGAAGAAAGAAGAGTTCATTTGATTGAAAACATAGGAAATAGGCATGGTTTGAGCCATATAGGCCAAATTTTCTTGAATTTGTTTTAATAAGGGTAGTAAAGTGACTTATATGCTTATTTTTCTTGGTTTTTATCCATATGCACCTAAAAGTAATTGGTATTGGAATGCTAGAAGAAAGAACGAGTTCAGTTGATTGAAAACATAGAAAATAGGCATGATTTAAGCCATATGGCTAAATTTGCTTGAATTTGTTTTAATAAGGGTCGTAAAGTGACTGGTATGCTTATTTTTATTGATTTCTATCCGTAGGAACCTAAAAGTAGTTGATTTTAGAATGCTAGAAGAAAGAACGAGTTCATTTGATTGAAAACATAGAAAATAGGCATGGTTTAAGCCATATAGGCCAAATTTGCTTGAATTTGTTTGAATAAGGGTCGTAAAGTTACTTATGTGCTTTTTTTCGGGATTTCTATCCATAAGCTACTAAAAGTAATTGATATTGGAATTCTAGAATAAAGAACGAGTCCATTTGATTAAAAACATAGAAAATAGGCATAGTTTAAGGCATTTAGGCCACCTTTGATGGAATTTTGATGAATAAGGGGTCGTAAAGAGACCTATGTGCTTATTTTTCTTGATTTCTAACCATAGGCACTTAAAATTAATAGAGATTAGAATGATATAAGAAAGAACAAGTCCATTTGATTGAAAACGTAGAAAATAGGAATGGTTTAACGCATTTATGCCAACTTTGAATGAATTTGGATGAATAAGTGTCGTAAAGTGACTTATGTGCTTATTTTTCTTGATTACTATCTATAGGAACCTAAAAGTTATATATATTAGAATGTTAGAAGAAAGAAGAGTTCATTTGATGGAAAATATAGAAAATAGGCATGGTTTGAGCTATGTAGGCCAAATTTGCTTGAATTTGTTTTATTAAGGGTCGTAAAGTGACTTTTATGCTTATTTTTCTTTATTTCTACCGTAGGCACCTAAAAGTAATTGATATTCGAATGCTAGAAGAAAGAACGAGTTCATTTGATTGAAAACAAAGAAAATAGGCATGATTTAAGCCATATAGGCCAAATTTGCATGAATTTGTTTGAATAAGGGTCGTAAAGTGACTTATGTGCTTATTTTTCTTGATTTCTATCTATAGGAACCTAAAAGTAATTGATATTGAAATGTTAGAAGAAAGAACGAGTCCATTTGATTGAAAACATAGAAAATACGCATAGTTTAAGGCATTTAGGCCACCTTTGAATGAATTTTTTTGAATAAGGGTCGTAAAGTGACTTATATGCTTATTTTTCTTGATTTCTATCCATTAGCACCTAAAAGTAAAAGATATTATAATGTTAGAAGAAAGAACGAGTTCGTTTGATTGAACACATAGAAAATAGGCATGGTTTAAGCCATATATGCCAAATTTGCTTGAATTTGTTTGAATAAGGGTCGTAAAGTCACTTTTGAGCTTATTTTTCTTGATTTCTATCCATAGGAACCTAAAAAAAATTGATATTGGAATTCTAGATGAATGAACGAGTCAATTTGATTGAAAATATAGAAAATAGGCATGTTATAAGGTATTTATGCCACATTTGAATGAATTTTGATGAATAAGGGTCGTAAGGTGATTTATGTGCTTATTTTTATTTATTTCTATCTATAGGTACCTAAAGGTAATATATATTAGAATGTTAGAAGAAAGAATGAGTTCATTTGATTGAAAACATAGAAAATAGGCATGGTTTAAGCCATATAGGCCAAATTGTCTTGAATTTGAATGAATAATAGTCATAAAGTGACTCATGAGCTCATTTCTCTCATTTCTATCCATGTGCACCTAAAATTATTTGATATTCGAATGCTAGAATAAAGAACGATTTCATTTGATTGAAAACCTAAAAATTAGATATGGTTTAAGCCATATAGGCCAAATTTGCTTGAATTTGTTTTAATAAGGGTCGTAAAGTGACTGGTATGCTTATTTTTATTGATTTCTATCCGTAGGCACCTAAAAGTAATTGATTCAGGAATGCTAGAAGAAAGAACGAGTTTATTAGATTGAAAACATAGAAAATAGGCATGGTTTAAGCCATATAGGCCAAATTTGCTTGAATTTATTTGAATAAGGGTCGTAAAGTTACTTATGTGATTTTTTTTTTTCAGGATTTCTATCCATAAGCACCTAAAAGTAATTGATATTGGAATGCTTGAATAAAGAACGAGTCCATTTGATTGAAAACAAAGAAAATAAGCATAGTTTAAAGCATTTAGGCCATCTTTGAAGGAATTTGGATTAATTAGGGTCATAAAGAGACCTATGTGCTTATTTTTCTTGATTTCTAACCACAGGCACCTTAAAGTAATAGATATTAGAATGATAGAAGAAAGAACAAGTCCATTTGATTGAAAACATAGAAAATAGGCATGGTTTTACGCATTTATGCCAACTTTGAATGAATTTGGATGAATAAGTGTCGTAAAGTGACTTATGTGCTTATTTTTCTTGATTTCTATCTATAGGCACCTAAACGTTATAGATATTAGAATGTTAGAAGAAAGAAGAGTTCATTTGATTGAAAACATAGAAGATAATCATGGTTTGAGCCATATAGGCCAAATTTGCTTGAATTTGGTTTAATAAGGGTCATAAAGTGACTTATATGCTTATTTTTCTTGATTTCTATCCATAGGCACCTAAAAGTAATTGATATTGGAAGGCTATAAGAAAGAGCGAGTTCATTTGACTGAAAACATAGAAAATAGGCATGGTTTAAACCATATAGGCCAAATTTGCTTGAATTTTTTTGAATAAGGGTCGTAAAGTGACTTATGTGCATATTTTTCTTGATTTCTATCCATAAAGACCTAAAAGTAATTGATATTAAAATTCTAGAAGAAAGAACGAGTCCAATTGATTGAAATCATAGAAAATAGGATAGTTTAAGGCATTTAGGCCAAATTCGAATGAATTTGGATGAATAAGGGTCGTAAAGAGACCTATGTGCTTATTTTTCTTGATTTCTATTTATAGGAACCTAAAAGTAATAGATATTATAATGATAGAAGAAAGAACGAGTTTATTTGATTGAAAACATAGAAAATAGGCATGGTTTAAGCTATATAGGCCAAATTTGCTTGAATTTGTTTGAATAAGGGTCGTAAATTTACTTATGAGCTTGTTTTTCTTGATTTATATTCATAGGAACCTAAAATAAATTTATATTGGAATGCTAGAAGAATGAACGAGTCAATTTGATTGAAAATATAGAAAATAGGCATGTTATAAGGTATTTATGCCACCTTTGAATGAATTTGGATGAATAAGGGTCGTAAAGTGACTTATGTACTTATTTTTTTTTTTTTTCTATCCATAGGCACCTAAAGGTAATAGATATTAGAATGTTAGAAGAAAGAATGAGTTCATTTGATTGAAAACATAGAAAATAGGCATGGTTTAAGCCATATAGGACAAATTTGCTTGAATTTGGATGAATAATAGTCGTAAAGTGACTCATGAGCTCATTTATCTCATTTCTATCCATATGCACCTAAAATTATTTGATATTCGAATGCTAGAAGAAAGAACGAGTTCATTTGATTGACAACCTAAAAAATAGATATAGTTTAAGCCATATAGGCCAAATTTGCTTGAATTTGTTTTAATAAGGGTTGTAAAGTGTCTGGTAAGCTTATTTTTATTGATTTCTATCCGTAGGCACCTAAAAGTAATTTATTCAGGAATTCTAAAAGAAAGAACGAGTTCATTTGATTGAAAACATAGAAAATAGGCATGGTTTAAGCCATATAGGCCAAATTTGCTTGAATTTATTTGAATAAGGGTCGTAAAGTTACTTATGTGCTTTTTTTTCAGGATTTCTATCCATAAGCACCTAAAAGTAATTGATATTGGAATTCTAGAATAAAGAACGAGTCCATTTGATTGAAAACAAAGAAAATAGGCATATTTTAAAGCATTTAGGCCACCTTTGAAGGAATTTGGATTAATTAGGGTCATAAAGAGACCTATGTGCTTATTTTTCTTGATTTCTAACCACAGGCACCTTAAAGTAATAGATATTAGAATGATAGAAGAAAGAACAAGTCCATTTGATTGAAAACATAGAAAATAGGCATGGTTTTACGCATTTATGCCAACTTTGAATGAATTTGGATGAATAAGTGTCGTAAAGTGACTTATGTGCTTATTTTTCTTGATTTCTATCTATAGGCACCTAAAAGTTATAGATATTAGAATGTTAGAAGAAAGAAGAGTTCATTTGATTGAAAACATAGAAAATAAGCATGGTTTGAGCCATATAGGCTAAATTTGCTTGAATTGGTTTTAATAAGGGTCGTAAAGTGACTTATATGCTTATTTTTCTTGATTTCTATCCATAGGCACCTAAAAGTAATTGATATTGGAAGGCTAGAAGAAAGAACGAGTTCATTTGATTGAAAACATAGAAAATAGGCATGGTTTAAACCATATAGGCCAAATTTGCTTGAATTTTTTTGAATAAAGGTCGTAAATTGACTTATATGCTTATTATTCTTGATTTCTATCCATAGGAACCCGGATCTTGTGAGGACGTCTATTGATGAATCTTCTTTAGCCCAATTGTCGTTCGTGGTGTATGATACATAAGGAGAAGGTCCTACTATGACTTTTAGGTAGACATCTTCTTCATCACTGTCCCATACTCCATTAACAGTTATGTCCTCTTCTTGTTGAACTTGGATTAACTCCTTTTTATCAATCATTTTCTGCACCAAATCCTTGAATTTGAAGCAGTTTTCTAGGGTGTGCCCTCCTGACTGATGGTACTGACAATAATATCTATCTGTCCTTTTTAATGATTCAAATGGTCTCGGCTCGAGAGGTTTTACCTTGCCACTCTCGGAGAGCATTTCGAACATTTGCGTATACGGGATCCCAATTGGAGTATAAACTTTATTGCTCTTCTTGGTACTTTCGGTGACTTGTAAGGGAAAATATTTTGCCTCATAAGTTGTTTTTACTGGTGTTGGCTCTTTTTTAGGAAGTTCATCATATTTCTTGTGAAGTTCATTCATAATTTTAAGAGTTTCACGTAACAGTTGTGATGTCTCCCTCATAAACAGTGTGAGCAATCGTATGTCTACCTCATTTGCTGGTTCTGGAAGGTTATCTTTGACATCGAAAAAGATCTCTTCTTCTCCTTCTTCGACATTAGTTGCTTTAACCGGCTTAATGAGAGATGAGGGGTCAACTTTGCTTTCTTCATCGGAGATAGCCAAAGTATGAGCTAGAGGTGCCTTGTCAATACTTGGCTTCTTACTGGCAGGGGGCAACGACAGCTTGTTACTGTCAATTAGGTCTTGGATAGCTTCCTTAAGCTTCCAACAACTTTCAGTAGAATGGCCCCTACCTTGGTGATATTTGCAATGTGCGTTGGGGTTCCAGTTAGGCGACCTCTTCTCAACTAGTGGATATCCAAATGGTCCAATGGGAGTTATAAGACCTTTTGCATTTAATCGATCAAATGTGGTGTCATAACTCATGCCAATAGGAGTGAAATTCCTCCTAAATGGTTTCTTTTGTCCTTGGTTGTTAATGGCGAGGACTTCTCCTAGATTAAAGGTGCTAACATTATTTGAGTGGGCGGTTTTGGAAGAAGAAGGATTGTCGCCCTTCTTTCCTTTCCAGCCACTGTTGGAGCTATTGCTGGCAGCTTTAGATTTAGCCAAGTCATCTTCAATATTAATCCCAATATCATAAACAGCCTTAAAGGTATGAAGGTTATTTTGATATTTAAGATGTTTTGAATATTTTTCTTGGAGGTTTTTAATGAACAATCTCACGAACTCTTTTTCACTTGGTACCTCGATCATTTTAGCTGAGGTTTCTCTCCACTTGTTAAAGAAAGCAGTGAAGCCTTCATTCTCCTTTTGTTTGAGGATTTCAAGTTCTCTATGGTCAGTTTCGACTTGAATGTTGCACTTGTACCTATCAACGAAAGCGTTTGCTATGGATTCCCAGGTAGAGGTCTTTTCTTTTTCAAGAGAAAAGAACCATTGTTCGCAAACGGTCTCGAGAGATAGTGAGAATAAAGAAGGGAAGACCTTCTTATCGATACCCTTGATACTCATTATTGTTTCAAATGCCCTTAGATGGAAATAGGGGTTGTCGATTGCCCTAAATTTTGGGATGTCGTTGGCACTAAACTTCTGTGGAAGAAGATCTTTATCCACCGAGACCCCTTGGGACGTGAGTTCTTGAAACTTGTAGTCGCTGGACAACTTTCTTAGGCTCTCTTGCATGAGGTCCATTTGTTGTTGCTTCACGGGATCCTCGATCTTAAGTGCGAGAAGCTTCAGTGTCTCAGTTACAGTAGCCAGTTGGTTCTTGAGATCATTGACTTCTTCTTGAGTTTCCATTATGACTCTTACTTTCCTCTTGCGGGCTATAGGTTTGTCGAAAAGTTGGACTTGTACGAAGAGATTATCTTTGATTAATCGTCCTTCCTTTCTTGACCACGCGCTGTAAATTAAGCCAATTTGCGTTTTAATTACTTGACTCGAATCAACTTGACTTTATGGTTTTTATTTATTTTAAAAAAAGTATGCGTATTTTTAGGGAGCAATAATGTACATGTGTTTAGGGAACTAAGTATTATTATTTATTGGAGGATTAATATCCGACTTACCCCCCTAAAAAAATGACGAAAAAGGCGCGCACATAAGACTCTCTTAATCATGGTCAAGACATGTGTATTGGTGTGTGTATTGAGTGTAAGTGACATGCTTGGACTCTTGTGTAAGACCATGAGACTTAGTGTCTAGATTCGAACATTAATTCAATTAAGCATCATAGTCGGCAAAATTAACCGAATTAAACAGAAAACTGACTGATTAGACAGTAGGTGATGACTCGACAAATAATCCGAACTGTCAGCCAAGCGACAGGACTGGCGTCACAATATAGTGATTGGCGCCAGACTTTTTAGTAAATGTCTGGCGCTACACAACATACAGTAGCGCTATAGCTCAGACTTTGGCGCCAACATTGGAGCTTTGGTCTGGGACTGTTTTCGATATTATAAGTCAACTGGGGTATGCCTAAAGTCGTACTAAGTCAATTGCGATTTAAAAGAAAGCTTTATTGACTCAAATTAATTAATTAATTAATTAATTAGGCAAAGTTCTTTAAGTCATTAATTTTAATCTCAACACAAATCAACAAACGGTTAAGAGAAACATAGAATATATATGCACAACAAATAATGCACAATTAGTCAAGTAGGCACAATATGATGCAATGAGTTCGCAACCTAACCATGGCTCTAGTTCTCTAAAGTTTGGGATATGGTTTAGTCAAATAGGGTCCATGGTTAATTGTCCAGATGCACCGCGTAGAAGTCTAACCGTGAAGGGTTAACGCGAGTGGATAGAACACCGCGAGTTTTTTAGAAAAAACTCACTTCCATGGTTTGGTGAATTTAACCTCTCAGATGTACCCTTTGTTGCCAGGAGCGTTCAATCGGGTAGATAGAGCATGAATTCCCAGAGGGTTATGTCCATATGTAGAACACATATGGGTTTCTAGAAAAGTGAGAAAAAAATTCAATCAGGAAGCAGGATCGATCAAACAATACGAAAAACCGGTCGAAATTAGAACGCATATTTTTGGCTCGCTATTGAGGGAAATTGGCGCCAACAAACAGGGACTGGCGCCAACTTTTAACTGTAGAGCCTGGCGCCAATACTGGCGTCTGGCGCTACGGCTAAAATTTTGGCGCCAAGCTCTGGCCCCTGACGCTACTTCCCACATGCCTCAGCAGCTTTCTGTGTTCAATAAAATCAACCAGTTTCACGCGGTGTTATTTCAGTCCTAGTTGTGAAAGACATTTCTCAAATTTCCTACGTGTAAAATCCTATGTTTTTTACTCATTACGGATGGTCTTTCCAATGAGAACCTTTTTATGCATATGACAATAATGTTAATCAAAATTGCGCACATGAAATACTTAGAACTTTTCGAGTCTCATCCACTCATTCTAAATCATTGACGAAACAAATTCAGGAATTAAAATAGATATCCTCCCTAGTGGAGTCGTCAAAAACTGTAGGGAATAATTTCAAGACTTTAAAATCCTACTATCTTGAACCCCACTATGATCATACACTAAAGTACGGTGGCGTCCAAAAGGGAAGAAGATAGAGCAAAAGAGTCGCCAACAAGTTTTTAAGGAACTTGTAAACCGTTCACGAGGTGAAGGTTACACCCCTTAGCGATCCAAGAGATCGTCAACTCCATAAGGTCATGAAACAAATAAGGGTTCGGGGATGATGGTACAAATCCAACCTAAAAGAGATTGAACCTGCCCTAATAATAGGCCTCTACTTTATTCTGCTCGTATTCATGTGCGCTTTCTGACTAACATGCAATCAATAGGATTAACCCTAAACCTTTTTAATCTATGTTGGTTGAATTTAATGCACAAATAAATCTATTATTGGCGATCACTTGAATTTATAATCAAAGTTAACCTAACAAGATTATTAGATATCTTATTAAGCGTGATTGCAAGTACAAATTCCCTTTAAACATGCAATAAAAGGTGATCAAGCAATAAATAATAAAATAATATGCATATCAAGCAACATAATAAATAACCAACATCATGAATAATAATAATAATATCAATCATAATAATCATGTTAAAGCATAGCAAGATCCTAGGCATGATACTAACAAGATTAATAACAAACCCTAGCATGTCACTAAACAATAAAAATCAAATCTTTAACCCTAACATGATACTAAAAATCATAAATATTAGGAAGAATATAGGAAGCATCATAGCAATCATATTTAATATATTAAAAATACCCTAGACATGATACTAGGAATCATAATAACAATATAAACATGATTTCTACATCATAATATCAATTAATCAATTAAAGCACTTACTTTGATGTCTCGTACCTCTTTCTAATAACAAAATACACACGTTAGTAACTTCAAGGAAAATAATAATCAAAACAATTAAATTAAATAATTGAAAGAGAGATTTGGGACCAAACCCTCAGAAATTAAAACCTTTCACGTCTAGGGCGAAGGCAACTTCGAATATGGCTAGGTGTATCAAGATCTTGCGAATGCGGAATTTTGTGTTAAAAAGAAAAGTTTAGAAAAGAATACTAGAGAATTAATATTATTGAAAGTTGATGAAAGAAAGATGAAGAATGAATGAAGAATGAATTAAAAGAATTGAATGAATGATTGAGAGTTGATGAAGATAGATGTAGATGATGAATGAAAACGGAGTTTTTGATACGATATTAATAGAGAAAATCATCCAAAAAAGATAATTTAACAAAACAGAGTCTGAAGATTGCAAAAAAGCATTGGCGCCAACCCTGGCTAACTGGCGCCAGGCACTAGTGGCTAGCGCAAGGCGCCAATGGCTAGCGTCTGGCGCCAAGCCTGGTTCCAGGCGCCAAGGCCTGGGGTTGGACGCCAAACTGTTTTTCAACGCGTTTTCGAAAATCTGATAAAATTCCCATACTGGAAGATAAAATAATATAATTCCAATCGAAAATGCTATTTGATCTTAATTAAAACTCTGAAAAGTCCTAATTGAAATTAAGAATGAAAAGAACCTTCTAGAATGTTCTAGAAGACTAAAACCATTCCTAATTGCATTAGGAATGATAAATTATATTAGGCCCTCCCCTAGATCATTAGGCCGTACTTAAAGCTCAAACCGGGCCCAGTTTAGTAAATTGGCCATAACTTCCTCAATATTCATCGGAATTGGGCTTATAATATATCGTTGGAAAGGTCTTTGGAAGCCCCATCCAACTACACCACTACTGCCCATATCATGGACCAACCAAACTGGATTGGCTGTTTTCTTAAAATAAAGTTTTCAAAAACAGGAAGAGAAAAGAAATAAAACTTTCCGCAACACTAGACCTTTCCACACTTTCGTTTCATTCGATTATGATTCGACGTGAAAGGCACTCATCACCGGGTTTGGTTTTGGGGAGACACAAATGGGTGTCTACAGATCGACAGGCGTGGATCTTCGGTAATTTCCTTTCGAAAATTATCGCATCAAATGAGGATGACTTGAAGAGAAGATGTCTTCGACAACATTCCCTAGCTTGCGGAGAGTTGTCACAAACAAGTGGAGGTAATTTCGGGCGAAGTTGTCTTTGATCATATTCCCTTAGTCATGGGAGATGATCATAATGCAAATGAGGATTATTTCAAGAGAAATAATCTTCAATGGTATTCCCTAGGATGTGGAATATTATCAATGCGGATGAGGATTATTTCAAGAGAAATAATCTTCGATGGTATTCCCTAGGATGTGGAATATTATTAATGCAGATGAGGATTATTTCAAGAGAAGCAATCTTCGATAGTATTCCCTTGGACGTGGAATATTATCATTGCGGGGAGGATCGTTTCAGGCGAAGCAATCTTCTAATTTGGAAGCAGTTATAGGCGTAGCGGTTTACAAGCGGGATGGAATTCTCTAGCTTGCAGGAGGTCATCAAAACAATTGGTTACTTTCAGAGGCGTGTGCTCGACGGTGCAAGATACGTGTTTCTTAACTCTTTTATCTGTTTAACTAATGCTAGTTTTGCAGGTATCGGCGTTGCAAGATTGATTTAGGATCGCAGAACGTTTTGAATCATTCTCCGTCCCTATTGATACTTTGGCTTTCGTTTTTTGAAACTTGCGTTTCTCCAAAATCAGTCAAAGTGGGGGCTTCTGTAGACACCCATTTGTGTCTCCCCAAAACCAAACCCAGTGATGAGTACCTTTCACGTCGAATCATAATCGAATGAAACGAAAGTGTGGAAAGGTCTAGTATTGCGGAAAGTTTTTATTTTCTTTTCTCTTCTCTCTGTTTTTGAAAACTTATTTTAAGAAAACAGTCAATCTAGTTTGGTTGGTCCATGATATGGGTCCAATAGTAGTGTAGTTGGATAGGGCTTGCAAAGACCTTTCCAACGATATATTAAATCCCAATTCCGATGAATGTTGAGGAAGTAATGGCCAATTTACAAAACTTGGCCCGGTTTGAGCTTTATGTAAGGCCCAATGATTTAGGGGAGGGCCTTATATGATTTATCATTCCTAATGCAATTAGGAATGGTTTTAGTCTTCTAGATTCTTCTAGAAGGTTCTTTTCATTCTTAATTCAATTAGCATTGATAAATTGACTTTTGTTGACTTTTCAGAGTTTTAATCAAATCAAATAGAATTTTCGAGGAAATTATATTATTTTATCCTCCAGTACGGTAAACTTATCGGATTTTTGGAAACGCGTTGGTATCAGGCTTGGCGCCTAACCCCAGGCCTGGCGCCTGGCGCTAGTGGTGGTGCCTGGCGCCAGCTAGCCAGGGTTGGCGCTAGTTTGTATTCTGAGCGTCAGACTCTGTTTTGTTAATTTATCTTTTTTGGCTGATTTTCTCTATAAATATCGTATTAAAAACTCCGTTTTCATTCACCATTCATCATCAATTCTCATCTACATTCATTCTCTCTAATCATTCATCAATTCTCATCATTCACAAGTTCTACAATCAGTTTTAATTAGCATTCATTCAATTATTTCTTACTTTGCTTTCTCATACAAAATTCCGCATTCACAAGATCTAGAAACACCTAGCCATATTCGAAGTTGCCTTCGCCCTAGACGTGAAAGGTTTTAATTTCCGAGGGTTTGGTCCCAAATCTCTATTTCCATTATTTAATTTGATTGTTTAATTATTATTTTCCTTGAAGTTACTAACGTGTGTATTTTGTTATTAGAAAGAGGTACGAGGCATCAAAGTAAGTGCTTTAATGGTTTTAATTGATTTATGATGTAGACATCATGTTTACATTGTTATTATGATATTCCTAGTATCATGTCTAGGGTAATTTTAATATTAAATATGATTCCTGCGATGCTTCCTATGTTCTTCCTAATATTTATGATTGTTAGTATCATGTTAGGGTTAAAGATTTGATTTTTATTGCTTAGTGACATGTTAGGGTTTGTTATTAATCTGGTTAGTATCATGCCTAGGATCTTGCTATTTTTATTATGCTTTAATATTAACATTAACATGATTATGAATATTATTATTATTATTATAATTATTATTCATGATATTTATTTATTATGTTGCTTGATATTTATTCTTTATTTCTTGATCACACCTTTATGCATGTTTAAAGGGAATTGGTATTTGTAATCACGCTTAATAAGATAATTAATAATCTTGTTAGGGTTAATTTTGATTATAATTTCAAGTGATCGCCAATAATAGTTTATTTGTGCATTAAATTCAACCAACATAGATAAACAGGTTTAGGGTTAATCCTATTGATTGGTCAGAAAGCGCACATGAATACGATCAGAATAAAGTAGAGGCCTATTATTAGGGCAGGTTCAATCTCTTTTAGGTTGGATTTGTACCTTCATCCCCAAACCCTTATTTGGTTCTAGACCTTATGGAGTTGACGATCTCTTGGATCGTTAAGGGGTGTAACCTTCACCTTGTGAACGGTTTACAAGTTCCTAAAACTTGTTGGCGACTCTTTTGCTCTATCTTCTTCCCCTTTGGACGCCACCGTACTTTAGTGTATGATCACATTGGGGTTCAAGCTAGTGGGATTTTAAAAGCTTGAAATTATTCCCTACACCACCGCAAACCCAAATCAACCCGACCGATTCACACAAGCATCGGCCAAAATCAGAGGAAATTGCAAATTCTCAAGGTTCGGGCAAATCGTTCAGGAGTTCGGTCGAAGTGCTAAAAGAGTCAGAAACATTGGAAGTTTTCTAAATTGAAGAGGTGTGATCGAACACACCCATGGTTTGACCAAACCAACCCCGTAGTTCGATCGAACCTATCCTTGGTTCGACAGAACCATTTCACGAGCTTCGCACATAATAATTAATAAGATCGAACGGTTGATATTGAAGGTCAAAGATGATGCTTGATGATTACCGTTTATTATTGTTATCAATGGTTGATGAACGGTGGTGATGGTGATGTGCTTCAATGGAGTTCTGAGCAGCTAAATGCGAAGGAAATAGGGAGTCTGATTGTTTCAATTATGGGTGGGAGGTTTTGGGTTTTATTATTTTAATTTCTTTTTCTTTTTAATTTTATTTCTTTAGTTTTATTTTTTTCCTTTTCTTAATTCTTTTTAATTCCTTTTCTTTATTAATTTCCTTCCTTTATTTTTCTATTTTCTTATCTTAGTATAAACACCCATTTTTGGGATAATTAGTAATATGGAACAATTAAAAATTATTCTATTCTCTAATTAGTTTTTAGGAGAGCTTCTCTCTCTAGGTTTAGCTTAGGATTATAGTAGTTTAGAGGGAGAAAGTGAGGGTTTCACCATTTTTGAGCTTGGATATTGAAGAGGAATATTGATCATCTTGCTTATAGATTTTCACATTCAATCAATGAGAATCTCTAACTCTCTCTCCTCTATTTTGTTTGCCTTCTTTTGATTATTATTTTTGTTGTTGGTAATGCTTGTTAATCATATTTATTCTTGATTATTTGTTGATTAATCTTGTTGTTATCATGATTAGTGAGTAATTCCCCCATTAAGGGCATGGTTGTGGTGTAGTTGGATCTTGAGAATGTTCTAGGGTTTGGAATTGATTTATTTGTGATTACAGACTTTATTTGTTTGATATTATTTGATCTTCTTGCAAGTGCACAATGTTGGTTGATTAAAGGTTAATCTTTGCTAACAAGGAACGAAAGTTGACTTAGTCGGGGTTCATTACTATTGATTGTTCTTTAATTGCACCTCCTAATATATGGTTCTAGTGTAGAAACATAGAGGCTATGTTAGGAGAAGCCAATTAACCCCGGAAGGCGGCTGGATTGGTAACTTCGATATTCGATCATGTTTAGTTCATAATTAATTCAACTTTTATGCCTTTGTTATGCTTGAGTGATTGCTACTCCTAGACTATTTCCCTTAATGTTTTATCTCTAGTTTTAGTTTGTTTAGAACTTTAGTTTACTTTCCCTTATTCCGGACTAGCTTAGTTGTTGATAGAATTAGGTAGTGTTTATCGGTTCCTTGTGGTTCGACCCCTCTTCTTGTCGTATACTCGTATTAGGTTAAGTTGAGTGTTATAAATTGTATTTTATTTAGGTGTAGTCGTCTAACGACATGATTATTCCTTTGTCAGTCGCCAAAGCAGCAGGACTTTCGGCGCACACTGTGGTGCAGCGCCAGACGATAGAGTTGTCGCTCGGCGTTGCACAGCAGCGTGTGGCGCTACAGCCTAATTTTTTGCGCTTTTAGTGGAGCATGAATCTGGGACTGCTTTCAGTATTTTTATTCTACGGGACATGCCTAAAGTCGTACTAAGTCATTCTGATTAAATCATTAGACTTTAATTACTTAAATTAATTATTTAATTAATTAGGAAAAGTCCTTTTAGTCATTAATTACTTTATTTAAGGGTTAAACATAAGTCAAACAAACGGTTAGGAAAAAACACATAGAGTATGCACAACAAATAATGCACAATTAGTCAAGTAGGCACAATATGATGCAATGAGTTAGTTCGGGATATGGGTTAGTCAAAGAGGGTCCATGGTTATGAGTCCTGATGCACCGCGCGGAAGCCTTACCTTTGGAAGGGTTGGCGCAAGTGGATGGGACCCCGCGAGTTAAAAATTCGCTTCCATGGTTTGGTGAACTCAACATTTGTTGCACAGAGCGTTCAATCAAGTAGATGGAGCATGAATTCCCAGAGGGTTATGTCCAGGTGTAGAACACATATGGGTTTAAGAATAGTGAGAAAAACTCAATCAGGAAGTAGAATCCAACAGTGCAAGAACTGGTCGAAATTAGAACTCATATTTCTGGCTCGGTATTAGATGAACGCAGCGCAAGCCAACAGAGACTGTCGCCACAATATAGCCCTGTCGCCTGGCGACAGAATTGTCGCTCGCCGATTGAACCATATCGTCGGCGACATGCTATTTTTTCTATACGCCAGTTCCTACATGCCTCAGCAGCTTTCTGTGTTCGATAAAATTTTCCAGTTTTTCACAGCATTATTTTGGTTCTAGTTGTGAAAGATATTCCTCAAATTTCCTACGTGTAAAAAAAATTCCTATGTTTTTAACTCATTACGGATGGTCATTCCAATGAGATTTTTTTTTGCATATGACAATAATGTTAATCAAAGTTACGCACATGAAATATTCAGATTCTTTCGAGTCTCATCCACTCATTCTAAAGCATTGCCGAAATAAATTTCAGGAAGTAAAATAGAAATCCTCCTCAGTGGAGTCGCCAAAAAATGTAGGGAATATTTCAAGCATTACCACAAACTTGAACCTCACTGTGATCATACACTTAAGTACGGTGGCGTTTAAAGGGAAGGAAGCAAGAGCAAAAGAGTCGCCAACAAGTTTTAGGAACTTGTAAACTGTTCACACGGTGAAGGATACACCCTTTAACGATCCAGGAGATCGTTAACTCAAATTGGTCTAGAACCATGACTAGAAGTTCAGGGATGAAGGTACAAATTCAATCTAAAAGAGAAAGAACCTGCCCTAATAATAGGCCTCTACTTTATTCTTCTTGTATTCATGTGCGCTTTCTGACTAACATACAATCAATAGGTTTACCCTAAACCTGTTTATCTATGCTGGTTGAATATTAATGCACAAATAAAACTATTATTAGCGATCACTTGAATTTTAATCAAACTAACCCTTAATAAGATTATTAATTATCTTATTAAGCGTGATTACAAGTACCAATTCCCTTTGAACATGCATAACAGGTGTGATCAAGCAATAACAATAAATATAAATCAAGCAACATAATAATAATCATCATAATAATCATAATTAAAATAATCATGTTAAAGCATAATATTAATAGCAAGATCCTAGGCATGATACTAACAAGATTAATAACAAACCCTAGCATGTCACTAAACATAAAAAATCGTAGCTTTAGCCCTAACATGATACTAACATGAATATTAGGAAAGAAAATAGGAAGCATCATAGAAATCATAATTGACATTATATTCTTTACCCTAAACATGATACTAGAAACTTATTGTTGTCACCCTAAACATCATACTAAGAAAAGCATCCTAACATGATACTAGGAAACAATAAAACATCCTAACATGATACTAGAAATCAAAATAACAATCTAAGCATGATTTCTATATCATATTATCAATTAAACAATTAAAGCACTTACTTGGATGCCTCGTATCTCTTTCTAATAACAAAATACACGTGTTAGTAACTTCAAGGAAAATATAAATCAAACTATTAAATTAAATTATTGTAGACACCTAAAAATGTCTCCCCAAAACCAAACCCGATGATAAATAACCATTCACCGCCACTATTGGTTATTCTTATTTTCCCTCGTCTATGCTATTAACCTAAACACTAGCCTACCCTTTTCACTTCAAAATTCCTTCTTCAAGCACTAAAAGGAGTCCATATTTCACTCGAGGTTCTGTCCTTAAGCCAAGGCGTGAAAGGTAGAATCGTTTGAGGGTTTGGCCCCAAAATCAACCTTATTTTATTTAATTTAATTTAGTTATTGTTTTATTATTTTCTTGAAGTTACTAACTCGTTTATTATTTTGAAGTTGCAAGCAAACAGATTCAAAGTAAGGATCATGCTCTTTTTATTATTTTTCTAACGATTTATATGTTGTTGGAATCCTAATTAAATTGGTATTAATGTTGATTCTATTATTATTTTTATTATGATCACCATATTGCATGTTTAAAGGGAATATGTAATTGAAAATCACACCTAATAAGATAATTTGGACAACCGGTTTAGGATCCTTTTTAATCTTATTATTAATTGAAGTGATCAGCAAATTTTTAGAAATATGTGTGCATTAATTTTGAACCAATTTAGTTAAATAATAGTTTGGAGCGAATTGAATATTTTGTTTGTATGCCTTTGAGATCACAGGAATGTTTTTCAATATAAGAATCGAGTAGAGGCCAATACGGGCGAATGTGACTCCACGACTCACTTCGTACCATCATCCCCGATCCTCCTTTCGTGGTTCCGAACCATATGGAGTTAGTAATCTCATGGATTATGAATGGGGTGTAACCTTCACGGGTCAATCGTTGTTGCCTTCGTTGTCCCGTATTCGTTGTTGCCTTTTATGATCCGTGAATGGTTTACAAGTTCCTTAAAAACTTGTTGGCGGCTCCTTACTTTCCTTGTCCCTAATTGTAATGTCAATTCCCACTTCCTATGAGTGCCAAGCATATTCACCACATGCTTTTAACGTAGGCGCACTTCGAGCGACGCCTACAATTTGGCGACTCCACTGGGGAGGATTCTTAATTAATTATCGATTTGAGTGATCGATATTTAATTAAGATGAGTGGATGAGACTTGAAAGATTCTTGAAAAAATATTCCTGTGATTAATTTGGTATTTTTTCGCATCTGCATAGACGTTTTAACGTCGCATTTAGGTTTGTCCCGTAGGAAAAATTGGATAACTTGGTTGCGCGCAAAAGCAAACAGGGCACCAGTCAGATTTTCGAACTGCCGTGTCACGGCAGTCCTAAAATCAGTCCGGTGGCCTAATTTTTTTTCTCACAGTCGACTTCCTTCGATTTTTCTGAAAAAACGTATGTGTTCTACGTGTGTCTTAGCCCTAGGGGATTTAAGCTCTATCGACCCAAAAACTCTCATGGCAATAAGGGTTCATCCGAGTTATTAAATCCACCCAAGCCATGGAGTCGAGTTCGATTTCATCACGAACTCGCGAAGCCGCCCGTTGGCATACACCCTCAAGGGAGGCTTCCTTGCTAACGCGTCCAAACTCTTAACCATGGTACCCTTTGACACCCAAAGCTTGACCAATAGTTGAACATAGATCTTGACTCTAGGTTGCGAACTTTTACATCATCGTGCCTAAATGCTATGTGGTTATTTGGTGCTAACCCTCATGTGTTTGCTCTTTTTGTTTAACCCATGACCGTGGGTTTTTATTTTCACATAGTAATTAGTACGGACTTAAAATCGATTAAAATATGATAAATCACAAAATTGACCTGGAACTGCGCACCGTGTCACGGCATGTTCTGCCGTGTCACGGTGAACAGTGTCGTGACACGGGAAAGTCTACCGTTTGACGATAGACTGCACCGTGACACGGTGCCCAGGAAAGTGTCCTGTCAGTCTTTTTCTCGATTTTTTTGTGCGAATGTTGTGTCCAGTTTTGAGTCGTGTCTAGCTATACGGTCAAAAGACGCGTCCATAACCTCACTCAATCACTCACATGTCGTGTTCACACACTTTTTTGCTTTAAGTCGTGCACCACTTTTTTGACCGTATTTTAGGGAAGTCTTGTTTTTGTGTCGTTTTTTTTTAGAGTAAGTCGGATGGTATCCTCCCTTTAAAAATAACAAGCAACGTTTCAAAATTATTCAAAAAAAAAAACATTTATTTTTTGCCGTGACACGGGAATTTATCCCGTCTGACGGGAGAAGTGTCCCGTGCCACGTCACCCCCTATGAAAAAAAAAAAAAAAAAATTTTGCCGTGACACGGGAATTTATCCCGTCTGACAGGAGAAGTGTCCCGTGCCACGTCACCCCCGATGAAAAAAAAAATATTCCCGTGACACGAGATTTTATCCCGTCTGACGGGAGAAGTTCCCGTGTCACGGCAAAAAAAATAAATTCTGTGCCACGTCAGCATCTACCGTGGCACGGGAATGGCTGCCGCGCCATGGGAAACCCTACCGTGTCACACATATTTCCACCGTGACACAGTGGAATTTTCAAAAAAAAAAAAAAAGCGTCAGTCAAGTCTTCCGTGTTAATTTGGTCCTCGCGTCAGTCATTTTGAATATTGTTCACATGTCTAGCCATACAATCATACCACGAGTCTTATAACATCACTTAGTCACTCAAGAGTCAAGTATAGTCCACACACTTTCTTTATGTTCCGACTCGAGTCGTGCACCAGGTCGTTTATGATCGTATATGAGGTTCATGCACCCTTTTTTCGTCATAATAAAAAATGAGTGGAGTTTTCTCACCTGTTTTCAAATGTCTATTTTTTTTTCCTCCCTTTCCTATCTTGAGCAATGAGTCAAACAATTAAGTGAATTATTTTATTTTACAGTACTTGTTCAAGGAACAGAGATAGATCAATACGGTTCGAGCCATTACCGCAACAATCTCTCAGATCTAATAGGCGTTCAAAGAGAACTTTGTCATCTCCGTTACTCATCACCTTTCAATGGCCACTAAAGAAGACATTGAGAACATCAACAAATCCATTGAGGCACTGTCTTCCATGATGCGAACCCTTACCACTAGGGTCACTACCATGGAACAAAACAAGGTCACTGTTTCCACCCTTGACAAACTGAAGGAACAAATGAGTAAGATTTCAGAGGCTTTCACTTATGTGGAACGGCCTCCCACTCCTTTGAATGTGAAGGACAGACTCCCTGAAAAGTTCACCACTGCTGATATTCCAAAGTTCAAGCCTACTGACAATCCAATATTCCATTTGAAGGCGTTCTCTGCAACCATGGCTCTTAAGGGATTAGACGTAACACTCTTCCCTACGGTGTTCCCTCTCTCCTTATATCATGCTTGCCAACAATGGTTCTATTCCCTAGATGCCAAGCGTACTGCGACTTGGCAAGATGTCACCGAAAGTTTCATGAATCGTTACAAGTGTAACATTCAAACTAAAACTTCTGAACGTGAACTCTCCATTCTCAAACAGAAAGAGAATGAAGGCTTCACCGCTTACCTGAACAGGTAGAGGGAAACAACTTCACTCTTGGTAGATCCCCCCAAAGAAAGAGAGATGGTTCGCCTCTTTATTCAAAATCTGACTCATAAATATAGGGAACATCTCAAATTTCTTCCACTGAACACTTTCGAAGCTGTATACGACATCGACATCAATATCGAGGATGAGCTAATAAAGACTGCTAGTAGTAACAATAATAACACTTGGAAAAACAAGAAGAACGACCATCCTTCTTCTTCGTCTTCTAAGCACGAAAATACTACCAACAATATAAGCCAAGTTGATCTCAATGAAGTGTTAGCTCTTACTCCATTGCCCAAGAAGAAAAGAACTTACACTCCTTTAGGAATGACTTATGATGTGGCCTTTGATCGCCTTTACAGTTAAGGCCTGATCACACCTATTGGGCCATTTCCAGAGCCAAAACCTGAAGAAAGGAGCGCCAAATGCAATCCCAATGCCCATTGCAAGTACCATCAACGAAGGGGCCACACTACGGAGCAATGTTGGAATTTGAAGGACGTCATTCAAGACTTGATGGATGCAAATAAACTTCCTGTCCCTCCAGGCGGCAAGAAGTAATGTATACAAGGCACACAGATCCTTCATGCAAGATTTCATGCTTTTTTTTTATTCTTTTGTTTCGACCCTTTCCCCCAATAAGTCTAGCATAGGTTCCCGTTATCCATGAGTCTATGTGTCACATTTCTTACCTTCTTCATAAATGAGCATCTCTTTCTTACATCCGATCATGTGATTAGCAAAAAAAAAAAAAAAAAAAAAAAAAAAACAAAATTTTCCGAACTAAACACAAGGTACACCAATGATTTAAGACACCTTTGCAATCCTGTCATTCCCCATTAACCACTCAATCACATATCCAGTTCTTCATCAACCACTTTGAGCCTCGTCTAACGTTTGGCCTTCATTTGTTCAACCCACATTCACTCAACCCTGGGATTTGAAGATGTGTAATTGTATAATTTCAAAAAGCAAGTAAAAAAGAAAAAAAAGTAGCAAAGAAAAAATAAAACAATGTCTAAAGGCAAGTGTTCCAATGTCTTTGATATGAACACGTCTCAAATTGCGTCTCTCATCGAGTGCTCGATACCGTGCCTGAGAAACATGAATGCTAAGTGAGTGATGGACCGCATGATCTGAGATTGCCTACATTGATTCAAAAGAATAAAAATAAAAAAGTTCAAAGTAAAAAAAATGTGTTGAAAATAAACTTGCAAAATTCAAAATTTTCAAATTCACAATTACACATCTTGGGGACTTCTCTCGGGTCTTGAGCCTTTTACCTCTTTCTTCCTTAAACCATCAACTTAACCACATTACAACCCTTGAAAGACCTCTTTGAGGTGTACATACACTTGTGCAAAGTTCGGTTAGAGCTACGTTCGGCCTGATTCCTAACGGATACGTAGGCAACCTCACATCGAGGTGCGGCCACATTCATATTCATATCCATGCATGATCGAGTCAAATAATATCCAATGCTTATCCCTACCCATTTAGAGCTAGACATGGGGGCTTGAACCCAAATCACATTAGCTTACCCAGCCTGAAGAGTCATCATCTTTCACTCTTCTCACATCTTTTTCTATCGCCATAACCCTTGCAACCAGCCTTAGTATCACATTCACACACTTCACTCACACATCCATATCCATATCAATCATCTTTCCCTTTAAGAGCCCTTTATCATGAAATCTTGTTTCAACACTGTGCATGCTTCATCATATTTAAAGACAACATTCAGTAGAAGAAACATTGCATACTTGCTTAGCTTCCTGACCTGAGCAATGTTCATTGTTTCGCATAATGTGCTAAGAAACATTTATATATCAATGATTTTAATCATACAAAGCATATCGTGCTTAGCTCCTTGACCTAAGCAACGTTCATTATGCAATAATCACTATATGTGCTTAGCTTCCAGACCTAAGTAACGTTCAAAATCGCTTCTTTACACCATATATGATGCTTAGCTCCATGACTTAAGTTCATTCATCTATCGTGTCATATGATGTAATTGTCCTTAGCCTCCTGGCCTAAGAACATGCATCATGCATACATTATTTTCAAGACAAACAATTCAATCCATACGAATCATTTCGTCTTGAGCATATCGTGCTTAGCTCCTTGACCAAAGCAACGTTCATTATGCAATAATCACTATACGTGCTTAGCTTCCAGACCTAAGTGACGTTCAAAATCGCTTCTTTACACCATATATGATGCTTATCTCCATGACTTAAGTTCATTCATCTATCGTGTCACATGATGTAATTGTCCTTAGCCTCCTAGCCTAAGAACACGCATCATGCATACATTATTTTCAGGACAAATAATTCAATCCATACGAATCATTTCGTCTTGCTCAAGGAGGAAGTTCAAAACTTCTCTCCCTTTTCATTATTTTATTTTGGGGAAGTTCAAAAAAAAACTTTTTTCCAAGTTTTCATCGAAGGAAGTTCGAAAATAAAAGTTCAGTTTTCACATATTTCTTTTTCGGGAGAAAGTCGGTACCCTCCACTCATGACAAAAATTGACGGAATTTTTTTTTGCTTTTGCATCTTCGTTTGCTTGTGTCTGCACACACACATATACACACAGACACACACTCACAAGTCGTACACATGTCATGTCACATCAAGTCAAACTTGGTCAAGTTAGTGGTCAAGTCAATCACAGTATATACGAGTCCATTGGCAAGTTTATTTTTGCAGGTCTTATCTACAGCCCACGTCCGGGGACAAGCGGACCATCTACAGCCCACGTCCGAGGACAAGCGGACCACCATCATTTCATGACGCAAGGTTCTCGATACACAGAGACTTGCAATCTCGTCATCTTTCGACTTTCCTCAAGCATGGAAAGTATTATCCGGTGGATTTTTCTTCAAGTATAGAAAACTGCCAAGTCGGCTTTCCTAAAGCATGGAAGGCATTATTGGTGGAATTCTTCAAGCATAGAATGACACCATATTCATCAGCCGGCTTTCCTCAGGCTTGGAAAGCGTTATCGGTGGTTTTTTCTTCAAGTATAGAAAACCGCCAAGTCGGCTTTCCTCAGGCATGGAAAACATCATCGGTGGATTTTTCTTCAAGTATAGAAAACCACAAAATTCCTTTGTCGGCTTTCCTCAAGTATGGAAGGCATTATCGGTGGAATTCTTCAAGAATAGAATGACACCAAATTTGTTCGTCGACTTTCCTCAGGCATGGAAGGTATTATCCGGTAGCTTTCTTCAGACTGAGAAAACTGCCAAACTCTTCAGTCGGCTTTCCTCAAGCATGGAAAGCGTTTCAACCAATGTCACTCGGTAGATTCCTTCAAGCTTAGGAAGCTGCCAAATTCGTTTGTCACCGACATACTGGTGCCAGATACGTATTCTATCCCATTACTCTTTTATCTGTGGAATTACCATTTTTCTGCAGGTATCGGCGTATACAGAATGATTTAGGATCGCAGAACGTCTTATATCATTCTCCGTCCCTATCGACTACTTTGACTATCGTTTTCGAAACTAACGTTTCTACAAACTCAGTTAAAGTGGGGGCTTCTGTAGACACCTAAAAATGTCTCCCCAAAACCAAACCCGATGATAAATAACCTTTCACCGCCACTATTGGTCGGGTTTAGTATTTAATCCCGAGAGTGCTTAAAAAATCGTATTTTATTAAATTCATACCTTTGAAAGGACCATGGATTAGTCTTGATGTTTGGTAAAAGCATAGTTTTAATTTTAGCCCAAGCTTATTAATTAATTTTAAGCCAAAACCTTTTTATTTTATTATTTTATTATTTATTTTTGGCCCAAACATTTTATTTATTTTTATTTTATTTTTTTTCTGATTTTAGCCCGAGTAATAAAAGTCAGAAAAAAGCCCAAAATTATCAATCGGCACTTAAAAAGCCAAAAGAAATTAGGATTAAAAATGAATTTAGACGGAAAAATGGACTGGAAGTGACCGTGTCACGGTACAGTCTGACCGTGTCACGGGAACCCTTCCCGTCTGACGGTGGGACTTCCCGTGACACGGGACGATCCGTGTCCTTTCCGCGTAAACCCTTAACGCGTTTTTCATTCCGTTTTCAAAAAATTTCCCGCGTCACTCCAAAACTGTACCGTGTCACGGGAAAGTGTACCGTCTGACGGTACAGTCTGACCGTGACACGGTACAGTCTGACCGTGACACGGGGTACAGTCTGACCGTGTCACGGTACAGTCTGACCGTGTCACGGTACAGTCTGACCGTGTCACGGTACAATCTGACCGTGTCACGGTACAGTCTGACCGTGTCACGGGATACTTTTTTAGGGTTTTATCATTTTAGGGTTCCGTGTGCTCCTTCAGCACATTTTCCCTATAAATACCCCCTCATTTCTGATGTACGGGGCAACCAGAATTTGGTTATTCTTAGTTTCTCTCTTCTATGCTATTAACTTAAACACTAGCCTACCCTTTTCACTTCAAAATTCCTTCTTCAAGCACTCAAAGGAGTCCATATTTCACTCGAGGTTCTGTCCTTAAGCCAAGGCGTGAAAGGTAGAATCGTTTGAGGGTTTGGCCCCAAAATCAACCTTATTTTATTTAATTTAATTTAGTTATTGTTTTATTATTTTCTTGAAGTTACTAACTCGTTTATTATTTTGAAGTTGCAAGCAAACAGATTCAAAGTAAGGATCATGCTCTTTTTATTATTTTTCTAACGATTTATATGTTGTTGGAATCCTAATTAAATTGGTATTAATGTTGATTCTATTATTATTTTTATTATGATCACCATATTGCATGTTTAAAGGGAATATGTAATTGAAAATCACGCCTAATAAGATAATTTGAACAACCGGTTTAGGATCCTTTTTAATCTTATTATTAATTGAAGTGATCACCAACTTTTTAGAAATATGTGTGCATTAATTTTAAACCAATTTAGTTAAATAATAGTTTGGAGCGAATTGAATATTTTGTTTGTATGCCTTTGAGATCACAGGAATGTTTTTCAATATAAGAATCGAGTAGAGGTCAATACGGGCGAATGTGACTCCACGACTCACTTAGTACCATCATCCCCGATCCTCCTTTCGTGGTTCCGAACCATATGGAGTTAGTAATCTCATGGATTATGAATGGGGTGTAACCTTCACGGGTCAATCGTTGTTGCCTTCGTTGTCCCGTATTCGTGGTTGCCTTTTATGATCCGTGAACGGTTTACAAGTTCCTTAAAAAATTGTTGGCGGCTCCCTACTTTCCTTGTCCCTAATCGTAATGTCAATTCTCACTTCCTATGAGTGCCAAGCATATTCACCACATGCTTTTAACGTAGGCGCACTTCGAGCGACGCCTACAATTATTAAAATAGAGATTAGGGACCAAACCCTCAGAAATCAAACCTTTTACATCTAGGGCGAAGGCCACTTCGAATTATGCTAGGTGTGTCTAGATCTTGTGAATGCGGAATTTTTTATTTGTGAAAAGGCTAGTTTAAAAAAGAGAGAGAGAGAGTATATCAAGATTTTCTTGATGAGAGTTGGTGATTTAAACGGAGGTTTTAGGAGGCTATTTATAACAAAAATCAGTCGGATTATGATAAAAAAGAATTAGAGTTTCGAAAAAAATAAAACACGACGCTGTCGCCACGCGATAGCCTGTAATGCGGCACTGCAGTCAGTTTTTCCATGCGTTTTCATATTTTGATAAAATTTAAGCGTACGAAGGGTAAAACTGTAATTTCTATAAAAACACTTCTTTTATTCTAAATAAAACTCTTAAAATTCAACTATCAATGATAATCACATTAGGATTCAAAAGAACCTTCTAGAAGGTTCTAGAAGACCATAATCAATCCTAAGTGCATTAGGAATGATAAATCATAATAGGCCCTCCTCTAGATCATTGGGCCGCATATAAAATCAAACCGAGCCCAGTTTATTAATTTGGCCATAACTTCCTCATTATTCATCGGAATTGGGCTTATAATATATCGTTGGAAAGCTATTTTTGAACCCAATCCAACTATACTATTATTGGACGCTTTCCATGGACCAAACTAAACTGGATTGGCTATTTTCATAAAACATGTTTTCAAAAACAGAGAGAAAGAAAAGAATTAAAAACCAACCGCAACACTAGACTTTCCACACTTTCACTTCATTCGATTATGATTCGACGTGAAAGGTACTCATCACCAGGTTTGGTTTTGGGGAGATACAAATGGGTGTCTACAGAAGCCTAATTCTTTGAAGACTTGGGATGAAGTCACCAAGGAATTCCTTTCCCGTTTCTTCCCTCAAAAGAAAATGGCGGAGGCAAGAACTTTTATTCAAGGTTTCAAGAAAAAATCCAGTGAAAGCCTTTATGAAGCATGGGAGAGATACAAAGAGTATCAACGTGAGTGCCCTCACCATGGAATCCCCACTTACCTAATCATTCAAATTTTTTATGGCGGTTTGAGTCCTCAAGGGAGGGCAAGTCTTGATGCCGGAGCTGGAGGCTCAATCATGAATAAGACCGAGGAAAAGGTTGTAGGTATCATTGAGGATGTAGTTAGAAACTACATGGAATTGCAAGATGTGAGAAAGTGAACTTGTTGTTGAATTAGGAAAAATGTCATTTCATGGTTGAAAAAGGAATACTCCTTGGGCACAAAATTTCCCACAAGGGAATAGAGGTTGACAAGTCGAAGATCGAGGTTATCAAAAAGTTGCCACCTCCGGTTAATGTGAAAGGTGTGAGAGCATTTTTAAGCCATGCCGGGCTTTGTAGAAGATTCATTAAAGATTTTTCACTCATTGCAAAGCCCCTCAATGATCTTCTTCAAAAGGATGTCGAGTTTTTATTCAATGGTAAGTGTCTGGAGGAATTCAATAAGTTCAATAAAGCTCTAATCTCCACTCCAATTGTTCAAGCTCTAAGAAGGGATTTACCATTTGAGAGTATGTGTGACGCAAGTGACACGACTATTGGAGGAGTCGTAGGTCAAAGTGTTAATAAGAAACTTCATGTGATTTATTATATGTCCAAGACTCTAAATGGAGCTCAATGGAATTACACTACAACGGAGGAAGAGTTCTTGGCTATTGTTCATTTCTTTGAAAAATTTCGTTGCTATTTGTTAGGGTCCAAAACAATTGTGTTCACCGATCCTTCGGCCAAAAATACCTTTTTGGGAAGAAAGAATCAAAGCCAAGACTAATTCGTTGGGTGTTAGAGCTTCAAACTTTTGATCTTAAGATTAGAGATAAGAAAGGAGCGGAGAATGTAGTAGCGGATCATCTATCTAGACTTGAGGATTTTCAAGTTCAAGATGATGGGTCTCTCATTGAAAATAGAATGTTAGATGATTCTTTGTATGATATAGATAAGTAGGAACTCCCATGGTTTGCCGATTTTGTGAACTATCTTGCTTGTGGGGAGTTTCCTCCTTCATTTTCCAAGAATTGAAGAAAGAAGCTCAAGAGGGAGGATAGGCATTATGTTTGGGATGAACCGATTTTGTATAAAAAGGGTGTTGTGTAGACACCTATTTGTGTCTCCCCAAAACTAAACCCGGTGATGATTACCTTTCACGTCGAATCATAATCGAATGAAGTGAAAGTGTGGAAAGTCTGGTGTTGCGGTTAGTTTTTATTCTTTTCTTTCTCTCTGTTTTTGAAAACCTATTTTATTAAAAAATCCAATCTAGTTCGGTTTGGTCCATGGCAAGGGTCTAATAATGGTGTAGTTGGGTCGGGTTTGAAAAGAGCTTTCCAAAGATATATTATAAGCCCAATTCCGATGAATAATGAGGAAGTTACGGCCAAATTACTAAACTGGCCCCAATTTGATGTTTATATGCGGCCCAATGATCTAGAAGAGGGCCTATTATTGATTTATCATTTCTAATGTGGTTAGGATTGATTATAGTCTTCTAGAATATTCTAGAAGGTCCTTTTGAATCCTAATTTAATTATCATTGATAAATTGACTTTTAAGAGTTTTATTAGAATAAAAGAAGTGTTTTGAAGGAAAATACAGTTTTACCCTCTCGTACGCTTAAATTTTATCAAAATAAGAAAACGCGTGGAAAATTGATTGCAGTGCCGTACGACACGTCTGTCGCTTGGCGACAGACCTGGCGTATGGCGACACGCGCAGCGTCTGGCGAAAACCTCCTAAAACCTAGCGACAGCCCTGTCGTGTGGCGACATGCGCGTGTTTTATTCTTTTCGAATCTCTAATTCGTTTTTTATCATATTCAGCTTATTTCCTCTATAAATAGCCTCCTAAAACCTCCGTTTTCAATCACTAAGTCTCATCAAGAGTTTCTTGATTCTCTCTCTGTTTTCCAAATTAGCCTTTTCAAATAAAAAATTCCGCATTCACAAGATGTAGACACACCTAGCATTGTTTGAAATTGCTTTCACCCTAGATGTGAAAGGTTTAATTTCTGAGGGTTTGGTCCCAAATCTCCCTTTTAATTATTTAATTTAATGATTTTGTTTTATATTTTCCTTGAAGTTATTGACGTGTGTATTTTGTTATTAGAAAGAGATACGAGGCATCCAAGTAAGTGCTTTAATTGTTTTCATTGTTATTATGATATATAAATCATGTCTAGGTTGTTATTTTGATTCCTAGTATCATGTTAGGATGCTTTCCTTAACTTGATGTTTTGAATGACAACAATGATTCCTAGTATCATGTTTCACTACTAGAAAATGGCCAGTTTCCGACCGAATTATGCCGACGGACGTTTGTCGTTTAATTCCGTCAAAAAATCGCTGTTCCGAAGGAAATTTCCTCGCAAATTTACCGACGGAATATTCCGTTGGAAATTTAATTTTCCGACCAAAATTAATTCCGTCAGAAAATTTGGAAGACTTAGTCAGGGTTTTCAATTTTGAATCCATTTGCTATGAAAGGAAAAAAAGGGGAAGAGAGAGAAAGAAAGAAAGGGAGAAGCAGCAAGATCCGCCGCCGTCGAAGAGAAAACGTCGCTCAGCCCTAGGCGGCAGCCGAAGATCCACCACCGGAGGTAAACGTCGACCAGCCCTTCCGTTGGTCAGCCGTCGGTAAGTGTAGGTTTGATTTTGTTTTTTTTTTTTTAAATTATAAAAACGCCTCCATTCACCACCGTATGCTTTGAACAACCACCACAGCGCCGGTCAGAGGTCCCGCGTCGCCCAACCACGCAATTCTCCGCCGCCGGTAAGTGTTGTTTTGTGTTTTATTTTTTTATTTAATTTTTTTAAAAAAATTTAATTAAAAAATGCAACCTTTGCTTTGTACAGACACCACCGCCGCCGGTATCCAGTCGGCGCCTTTACAATCAGCCACCACCGCCGGTATCTTTTGGTTTTTATTTTTATTTTTTTTTTATTTCTAGTTATTTATTTATTATTTAAAAAATTTCTGGTTTTTTTTTAAAAACCCTAACCACCACCACCCTTTTTGGACAGGTTCCTCCAATATTGTCCTCGCTCCGACCAAAACCACCACCATCTTCACCACCCGCCGTTCTACAACCGGCAATTTATATATACATATATATATATATTTTTCGAATAAAAATTGACATTTTAATTTTTACTATTTGTAGGATTTGAACATTTACTTGCTTTGAATCTCAATAAAAAGTGCAGATCTTGAGGTTAGTGACATTATAATTTTAAAAATTCTTAGTTTAGTTGATTCAAGTTTTTATTTTAAGTTACTTTACTTTGGTTTATTTTATTATAATAATGGTTGATATGTTAGTTTAATTTGGTTTATCATAATAATGTAAGACATGACATGTGAAATTGCTTTGATTTAGTATAATAATGTATGACATGATATGTTAGTTTAGGTTGATATTTTATTATAATATGTACAGGATTATATGTTAGTTTATATTGGTTTATTTTAGTATATAATGATGTATGTTAGCTTAGTTTAATTTGTGATAATTTTATAATGTATGTTAGTTTTGTTTTATTTAATGTAATGTTCTTTAGTTTTGTTTAGTTAATGTAATGATTAATAATTTTTTGTATCAATTTAATTATGAATATTAATTGTTTATATATGATTATTTATATTAATTTAATGATGATTATGATATATTTGGTTTACTTATAATTATTATTTTAATTTAATTAATTGTGTTCTTTACTTTATAATGGTTGTGTTATTTGCTTGGCATATTTTAAAATGAGCATGTTATAATGATGGTTGTGTTATAATGAATGTGTTATAACAATGGATGTGTTTTTGGCTTTATATATTTTTGAATGAATCATTTGCATAATCATTTGCCTAGATACCCGTTCAAGTCATACTCATTAGGAGTATGTCTTGAATAGTCCCCGGTTGGGACTGTCCTTAGACGTTTATTCTAACTTAGGTGGTGAATGTATGCCTTGTTATTGATTCTAGGGATTATCTTGCTTTGTCATTTCTCTACAATGTTCTCTGGGTACATATGACGGGTTATCTAATAGCCTTGATCGTGTACTTGGAGAACTTAAGGGAAAAGCTGCCGGATTTTCCATAGAATTGAAAACCTGGCATACATTTGCTAGTGAGATTAAATGTCCAAGGATGGGTTAGGTTGGAGTGATAAGGACCTTTGGACATCATACAATATTATTTGCATATTCATAACATTTTTATGGATAATGAATATTCAATACGCATTGTGACTAATGTAATTATACATATTCGTGAGTTGTGTAGAAGTTGTAATCATAAAAGAACAAAACGTAGCTGGATGTATGAAAGGAAGGTTGGAAATTCTATTAATCCGGATTTTGTGAAAGGGGTAGATCAATTCCTTAAATACGTGGAAGATCATCCTGAAAGCAGCAACCCGAATGAAGTTAGGTGTCCATGTTTTAAATGTAAGAACAAGCGGCTATGGGATGCGGAAACGATTAAAATTCATTTGTACCACAAGGGTTTTGTGCCTAATTACTATGAGTGGATGTGTCATGGGGAAGGGTTTGCGGGAGTTCCTGAAGGGCCGTCAAATGAATACCGTGAAATGATTTTCGATGCTTTTGGTCATAATGAAGATCAAGGGCATTCTGAAGAGGCAGAGGAGGAGCCTAATGCACAAGCTAAGCATTTCTTGGATTTGTTAAAATCTTTCGAACAACCATTATACGAAGGGAGTTCATTGTCTGTCTTAGAGATGGCTCCCCGAATTACTAGTCTTAAGTGCGAGTATAATTTGCCCCATAGATGTGTTGATGGTTTTGCTTCTTTGGTCAATGAGGCTATTCCTAACAATAACCATATGGCCGATACATTCTATGAGGTGAAGAAGATTGTAAAGGGGTTGGAGTTGCCTCATGAAAAAATTCATGCATGCCTAAAAGGATGTATGCTATTTTGGAAGGATGATGTTCAGCTATCTACATGTCGGGTGTGTGGTAGCGACCGATACAAGAAGACTTCCAAAGGTAGCTTAGTGCCTTTAAATGTTTTAATTTACTTTCCGATCACATCGAGATTGCAAAGGCTCTATGCAACCAAGAACATTTCGGAGGAAATGACATGGAATTCGAAAAATCCTCGAGCTCAAGGCACAATGGCGCACCCTAGTGATAGTGAGGCTTGGAAACACCTCGACAATTGCTTCCCAGAATTTTCCAATGAGCCTCGTAATGTTTGACTTGGCTTGTGTACAAGGAGTTTTGCTCCTCATGGTAAGTTTGGGGGACAATGTTCTTGTTGACCTGTCATATTGACCCCTTATAACTTGCCTCCCTCAATGTGTATGAAAAGACAATTCATGTTTCTTTCATTGCTCGTTCCTGGTCCTAAGAACCCTAAGGGAAATTTGGATGTGTATATGCAACCGTTGGTAGAAGAGTTGAAGCATTTATGGGAAGTTGGCGCAAATACTTATAACATTTCAAGGAAACAAAATTTTAATCTTCGAGCAACCATCCTTTGGACCATTAGTGACTTCCCAGCTTACGCTATGTTGTCTGGTTGGACCACAGCGGGTAAGAAGGCTTGTCCTTATTGTATGGATAAAAGCAAATCATTTTGGCTTGAACACGGTGGCAAAGTTTCTTGGTTTGATTGCCATCGCCAATTCCTTCCAACAGATCACCCTTTTCGATAAAGCAAAACTACATTTTGTAAAACCAAAGTCGAAAAAGGTTCACTGCCACACATCATGTCAGGTGAGGAATTGTGGGAATGTGTGAGACACCTTCCAAAGGCAACTGATGGACCGGAGGCATTGAAACACCTCAAAAAAGTAAAAAAAGGGTGGTTCAAGCAAACCTCGTTGTGAGAACTTCCTTATTGGAAGCATTTGCTCATCCGTCACAACTTGGATGACATGCACATTGAAAATAACTTCTTTGATCAGCTAATCCACACCATAATGGATGTGAAAAAGCATACATGTGACACGCCATCGGTTCGAAATGACATTGCCAAATATTGTAAACGGCCACAACTTCATTTGCATGAAGATGATAGAGGAAAAGAGTTCATGCCAAAAGCCCCATTCGCTCTTGACAAGGATCAAAGAAAAGTGTTGTGTGAATGGGTTAAACAGTTGCGTTTTCCAGATGGATATGCCACCAATTTGAGCAGATGCGTAGATTTACAAGCCTGTAAGCTTCATGGAATGAAAAGCCACGATTGTCACATGTTCATGGAGAGGTTGTTGCCCACTGCTTTGAGGGAATTGCTCCCTACCCATATTTAGAATGCAGTTACAGAGATCAGTCAATTCTTTCGTGATTTGTGCTGTTACACAATCACAGTTAGTGACATGGAGTGATTAGAGAAAAACATAGCTGAAATCCTTTGCAAGCTTGAGAAGGTTTTCCCTCCTGCATTCTTCAACTCTATGGAGCATTTACCTATTCATTTTCCATATGAGGGCAAGTTATATGGTCCTGTTTAATATAGATGGATGTATCCCTTCGAAAGGTAAATCAAAGTCCCATTAACTTCTTTCATACAAACCCTTCATAGTCATGACCTATTTACGCAATTAATTATACTATTTTAAATGCTGGTTCCTTAATCACTTGAAACGTAAAATTGGGAACAAGGCTCGAGTTGAAGGTTCAATATGCAATGCTTATCTCACCGAAGAGATAGCAAACTTTTGCTCAAATTACTTCCAGGCGTCATTTGACACAAAAACTCGGGATCTTGGTCGAAATGTGAATGTAGACGTGGAATCCACATTGGACAACGCTGACTTACCGGAGTTGTTCTCGGTGGATAGCGGTCGTGTCTCATCTGAGGGTAAAACTCGGTACTTAGATGAAAAGGACCTCGAGTGTGCTCATTTGTTCGTTTTACAAAACTGCGGCATTCTTGGTGAATACGAAAGGTATACGTGGTCAGGATTGAAATTTATTCATAGTTTTGAAGAATTAATTTGGTTGAATTACTAATTTATCTCGTGTCATTGACCTAATAGGAAGTTTGAGGATTACGTTCTTAGTACCCGGCCTTTTTGCGTAGAGTGGAATTTATGGATAAATGTGACGTTGAATTCTCTGATTGGTTTCACCATAAGGTGATAGAATTGTTCTACCTGTTCTTTAAATTCGGATGTCCTCCAAGCATTGTGCATGCGTCCTTTTAAGCGTGTTCGAACTTGGAGGCGGATTTTTGTTGGTGGATTTAATTTCCATACACATTCCTATGGTAAACACAAGTCTACGATGAATTTTGGTGTTTGTGTGTCTAGTGAGGATGGTGGAGAGTACTTTGGCATTCTAGACGATGTAATTGAACTTGTCTACATTGGTCCAAAAAAAAGAGTATAAGACTATACTCTTTAAATGTAGTTGGATGGATTGTGGTAGGGGTATGAACATACATGAACAGTACAAGCTTGTCAAAGTGCATCATACAAAGAAATACCCCAAGTATGATCCCTTCGTATTATCTTATCAAGTGACCCAAGTGTACTACACATCCTACCCTAGCCTAAAACGGGATCGAGTTCAATGGTGGTCTGTGTTTAAAACAAAAGCAAGGTCAGTGGTTGATGCTCCAGTAGACCTTTAGTTTTTTCGGGCACCGTCCCCAGAAGTACATGCAACGCTTTGTCCACCGAATGACATTCCTGACTACGACCCAGTTGAGGATGACGACGAAGATGATAATGGCGACTTAATAATCTCAAGCGAATCAGATGATGAATCCAGCGTCGACTCTAGTGACAGTGACGAGGATGATGACATCGATGTGTTTTTAGATGATAGTAGTGATAATACCAGTTGTGATAGTAGCGATGAAAGCCACGAGTAGGAAAATGTGGTTGTTATTGTAAAATAAATAGGATGCATTTGCTTGTACTTTGAATGTAATTGTCGGTTTAATTTGATTGTTATTGTAAAACCAATTAAAGAGTTGGTCGTTCTATTTTATTACTTTTACATCTCATTGTACTTCTAATTTTTGTAATGTTAATAATATCATAGCATGTTACTAAAGTTTTATTCAGGTTGCAATGGTGGGAGGGAAAAAAGGAGAAACGTCGAAGAGAAGACAGGGAAAGGAGAAAAGACAAGTTTTGTTATATGATGATGACGAGGAAATGGAGGACGCGGAGGACGCGGAAGATTTGGGTGACGACGAGGATCCTCAAACACAGATGCAGATTGAGCATCATGAGCAACAGCTTCAGGCGCAACAACTTCAGGGGCAACAAGCCTCACAGTCTTCTTAGAGGGTGGTAATAGACCCTGCCACGTGCTGGTATCTATTTAGTTGTTATTTCAATCCCTTTGTATCCATATTTTATATCATGACCTGTGGATTACTCTAACATGAACTACTTATTTTCTTTTTGATCTTGATGTACGTTAAAATAGGTTTGATGATAAACCTGTGGTAAAGGCCATCTCCGGTACCCTAACAGGCTACTATCGAAATCCTTAGAGGAATTACGGAGAGGTTGATGCTAAAACAAAGGAGTATTGGTGGAACTGGTTTTGCGTATGACATTTTACACTTACAACTATGTATTACTAATTGCGAAGTTTGAGATTTGGTTGTTAACTATAAATGTTTGTCAATTGCAGAAGCAATGCACATGGGCACCTGAGTTGGAGGACCATGTGAAGAGAACCTTCGAATCCAAGTTCGCATATCGGCTGAAGGACATGTTTCACACAATCACACACAAGATGAAAGGTGAGAAGCCGAGCTGGCTAATCGATGATGTCCACCGGAAGATGATGCACATTGTTGCCAATGATAATACGTACAAGAAACGGCCCGAACAAAACAAGAAGAACAGAAGAGGTGGATCGATGGACAATGTGGTTGAACCAACCCACTACCAGGGTTCAATTTCATCTGTACAACATGCAAAAAGGATGGTTAGTTTCTTTATAAGGCAAGTAAATAGGTAACAATTGTGGTTTACATTGAAATAACAAGTTTTATTAATTTGTTTTTGTGCATGTACATTCAAAGGCGGCGAAAAACAAAGGGCAGTTACCTACTGCACATGAGATTTTCATGAAGACGCACTTCAAGGAGGTCCCTGAGAAAGGAATGGTGCCTGCAAATGCCAAATCCAAAAACATAGCAGTAACAACTTTAATATAATTTTGTATGGTTTACTTATTATGTTGGCTTAAACTTAGAAATATGCTTCTTTTATGTGATTTAAACCCATAATCTGTTATAACTATGTAAATATGAGATGGTTTGACAAAGAATGAGTTCAAAAGTTAAGAAATAAAGGAAATAGGCATGTAACAAGCCATATTGGCTTGAAATGGCTTCATTATGAGGATATAGACCCATAAACTTAGAAATATGCCTTCTTTTTTTTGTGATTTCAACCCATAATCTGTTATAATATGTAAATATGAGATGGTTTGACAAAGAATGAGTTAAAAAGTTAAGAAATAAAGGAAATAGGCATGTAACAAGCCATATTGGCTTGAAATGGCTTCATTTTGAGGATATAGACCCATAAACTTAGAAATATGCTTCTTTTTTTTGTGATTTCAACCAATAATCTGTTATAACTATGTAAATATGAGATGTTTTGAGAAAGAATGAGTTCAAAAGTTTCGAAACAAAGAATATAGGCATGTAACAAGCCATATTGGCTTGAAATGGCTTCATTTTGAGAATATGGACCCGTTAACTTAGAAATATGTTTCTTTTATGTGATTTCAACCCATAATCTGTTATAACTATGTAAATATGAGATGGTTTGACAAAGAATGAGTTCAAAAGTTAAGAAACTTAGAAAATAGGCATATATCAAGCCATATTGGCTTGAAATGGCTCATTTTGAGGATATAGACCCATAAACTTAGAAATATGCTTATTTAATGTGATTTAAACCCGTAATCTGTTATAATATGTAAATATGAGATGGTTTGACAAAGAATGAGTTCTAAATTTAAGAAATAAAGGAAATAGGCATGTAACAAGCCATATTTGCTTGAAATGGCTTCATTTTGAGAATATAGACCCATAAACATAAAAATATGCTTCTTTTATGTGATTAAAACCCATAATCTGTTATAACTATGTAAATATGAGATGGTTTGAAAAAGAATGAGTTCCAAAGTTAAGAAACTTAGAAAATAGGCATGTATCAAGCCATATTGGCTTGAAATAGCTTTATTTTGAGGATATAGACCCATAAACTTAGAAATATGCTTCTTTTATGTGTTTTAAACCCGTAATCTGTTATAACTATGTAAATATGAGATAATTTGACAAAGAATGAGTTCAAATGTTAAGAAATAAAGAAAATAGGCATGCATAAGTATTTGCTTGAAATGGCTTCATTTTGAGGATATAGACCCATAATCATAGAAATATGCTTCTTTTTTTTGTGATTTCAACCCATAATCTGTTATGAATATGTAAATATGAGATGGTTTGAGGAAGAATGAATTCAAAAGTTAAGAAAAAAAGGAAATAGGCATGTAACAAGCCATATTGGCTTGAAATGGCTTCATTTCGAGGATATAGACCCAGAAACTTAGAAATATGGTTCTTTTTTTGTGATTTCAACCCATAATCTGTTATAACTATGTAAATATGAGATAGTTTGACAAAGAATGAGTTCAAAAGTTAAGAAATAAAGGAAATAGGCATGTAACAAGCCATATTGGCTTGAAATGGCTTCATTTTGAGGATATAGACCTATAAACTAATAAATATGCTTATTTTATATGATTTAAACCCGTAATCTGTTATAATATGTAAATATGAGATGGTTTGACAAAGAATGAGTTCAAAATTTAAGAAATAAAGAAAATAGGCATGTATCATGCCATATTGGCTTTAAATGGCTTCATTTTGAGGATATAGACCCATAAACATAAAAATATGCTTCTTTTATTGTGATTTCAACCAATAATCTGTTATAACTATGTAAATATGAGATTTTTTGAGAAAATATGAGTTCAAAAGTTACGAAATAAAGAATATAGGCATGTAACAAGCCATATTGGCTTGAAATGGCTTCATTTTGAGGATATGGACCCATAAACTTAGAAATATGTTTCTTTTATATGATTTCAACCGATAATCTGATATAAATATGTAAATATGACATGGTTTGACAAAGAATGAGTTCAAAAGTTAAGAAATAAAGAAAATAGGCATGCACAAGTATTTGCTTGAAATGGCTTCATTTTGAGGATATGGACCCATAAACTTAGAAATATGATTCTTTTATTTTATTTCAATCAATAATTTGTTATAACTATGTAAAAATGAGATGGTTTGACAAAGAATGAGTTCAAAAGTTACGAAATAAAGGAAATAGGCATGTAACAAGCCATATTGGCTTGAAATGGCTTCATTTGGAGGATAGAGTCCCATAAACTTAGAAATATGGTTCTTTTTTTGTGATTTCAACCCATAATCTGTTATAACTATGTAAATATGAGATGGTTTGACAAATAATGATTTCAAAAGTTAAGAAATAAAGGATATAGGCATGTAACAAGCCATATTGGCTTGAAATGGCTTCATTTTGAGGATATAGACCCATAAACTAATAAATACGCTTATTTTATGTGATTTAAACCCGTAATCTGTTATAATATGTAAATATGAGATGGTTTGACAAAGAATGAGTTCAAAAGTTAAGAAATAAAGAAAATAAGCATGCATAAGTATTTGCTTGAAATGGCTTCATTTTGAGGATATAGACCTATAAACTAATAAATATGCTTATTTTATGTGATTTAAACCCATAATCTGTTATAACTATGTAAATATGAGACGGTTTGACAAAGAATGAGTTCAAAAGTTAAGAAAAAAAGAAAATAGGCATGTAACAAGCCATATTAGCTTGAAATGGTTTCATTTGGAGGATATAGTCCCATAAACTTAGAAATATGGTTCTTTATTGTGATTTCAACCCATAATCTGTTATAACTATGTAAATATGAGATGGTTTGACAAATAATGAGTTCAAAAGTTAAGAAATAAAGGATATAGGCATGTAACAAGCTATATTGGCTTGAAATGGCTTCATTTTGAGGATATAGACCCATAAACTAATAAATATGCTTATTTTATGTGATTTAAACCCGTAATCTGTTATATTATGTAAATATGAGATGGTTTGACAAAGAATGACTTCAAAAGATAAGAAATAATGCAAATAGGCATGTATCAAGCCATATTGGCTTTAAATGGCTTCATTTTGAGGATATAGACCCATAAACATATAAATATGCTTCTTTTTTTTGTGATTTCAACCAATAATCTGTTATAACTATGTAAATATGCGATTTTTTGAGGAAATATGAGTTCAAAAGTTACGAAATAAAGAATATAGGCATGTAACAAGCCATATTTGCTTGAAATGGCTTCATTTTGAGGATATGGACCCTTAAACTTAGAAATATGTTTCTTTTATATGATTTCAACCCATAATCTGTTATAAATATGTAAATATGACATGGTTTGACAAATAATGAGTTCAAAAGTTAAGAAAGAAAGAAAACAGGCATGCATAAGTATTTGCATGAAATGGCTTCATTTTGAGGATATGGACCCATAAACTTAGAAATATGATTCTTTTATTTTATTTCAACCAATAATCTGTTATAACTATGTAAATATGAGATGGTTTGACAAAGAATGAGTTCAAAAGTTACGAAATAAAGGAAATAGGCATGTAACAAGCCATATTGGCTTTAAATGGCTTCATTTGAAGGATATTGTCCCATAAACTTAGAAATATGGTTCTTTTTTTGTGATTTTAACCCATAATATGTTAAAACTATGTAAATATGAGATGGTTTAACAAAGAATGAGTTCAAAAGTTAAGAAATAAAGGAAATAGGCATGTAACAAGCCATATTGGCTTGAAATGAAATCATCTTGAGGATATTGACCCATAAACTAATAAATATGTTTATTTTATGTGATTTAAACCCGTAATCTGTTATAATATGTAAATATTAGATGGTTTGACAAAGAATGAGTTCAAAAGTTAAGAAATAAAGAAAATAGGCATGTATCAAGCTATATTGGCTTGAAATGGCTTCATTTTGAGGATATAGACCCATAAACTTAAAAATATGCTTCTTTTTTTGTGATCTTAACCCATAATCTCTTACAATTATGTAAATATGAGATGGTTTAAGAAAGAATGAGTTGAAAAGTTACGAAATAAAGAATATAGGCATGTAACAAGCCATATTGGCTTGAAATGGCTTCATTTTGAGGATATGGACCCATAAACTTAGAAATATGCTTCTTTTATGTGATTTCAACCCATAATCTGTTATAACTATGTAAATATGAGATGGTTTGACAAAGAATGAGTTCAAAAGTTACGAAATAAAGGAAATAGGCATGTAACAAGCCATATTGGCTTGAAATGGCATCATGTTGAGGATATTGACCCATAAACTAATAAATATGTTTATTTTATGTGATTTAAATCCGTAATCTGTTATAATATGTAAATATGAGATGGTTTGGCAAAGAATGAGTTCAAAAGTTAAGAAATATAGAAAATAGGCATGTATCAAGCCATATTGGCTTTAAATGGCTTCATTTTGAGGATATAGACCCATAAACATAGAAATATGCTTCTTTTTTTATGATTTAAACCAATAATCTGTTATAACTATGTAAATATGAGATGGTTTGAGAAAGAATGAGTTTAAAAGTTACGAAATAAAGAATATAGGCATGTAACAAGCCATATTGGCTTGAAATGGCTTCATTTTGAGGATATGGACCCATAAACTTAGAAATATGTTTCTTTTATGTGATTTCAACCCATAGTCTGTTTTAGCTGTATAAATATGACATGTTTTGACAAAGAATGAGTTCAAAAGTTAAAAAACTTAGAATATAGGCATGTATCAAGCCATATTGGCTTTAAATGACTTCATTTTAAGGATATAGACCCATAAACTTAGGAATATGATTATTTTATGTGATTTAAACCCATAATCTGTTATAACTATGTAAATATGAGACGGTTTGACAAAGAATGAGTTCAAAAGTTAAGAAATAAAGAAAATAGGCATGTATCAAGCCATATTGGCTTGAAATGGCTTCATTTTGAGGATATAGACCCATAAACTTAAAAATATGCTTCTTTTTTTGTGATTTCAACCCATAATCTCTTACAATTATGTAAATATGAGATGGTTTGAGAAAGAATGAGTTGAAAAGTTACGAAATAAAGAATATAGGCATGTAACAAGCCATATTGGCTTGAAATGGCTTCATTTTGAGGATATGGACCCATAAACTTAGAAATATGCTTCTTTTATGTGATTTCAACCCATAATCTATTATAACTATGTAAATATGAGATGGTTTGACAAAAAATGAGTTCAAAAGTTACGAAATAAAGGAAATTGGCATGTAACAAGCCATATTGGCTTGAAATGGCTTCATTTTAAGGATATAGACCTATAAACTTAGAAATATGCTTCGTTTTTTGTTATTCAACCCATAATCTGTTATAACTATGTAAATATGAGATGGTTTGACAAAGAATGAGTTCAAAAGTTAAGAAACTTAGAAAATAGGTATGTATCAAGCCATATTGGCTTGAAATGGCTTCATTTTGAGGATATAGACCCATAAACTTAGATATATGCTTCTTTTATGTGATTTAAACCCATAATCTGTTATAACTATGTAAATATGAGATGGTTTGGCAAAGAATGAGTTCAAAAGTTAAGAAATAAAGAAAATAGGCATGTATCAAGCCATACTGGCTTGAAATGGCTTCATTTTTAGGATATAAACCCATAAACTTAGAAATATGCTTCTTTTTTTGTTATTTCAACCCGTAATCTGTTATAACTATGTAAATATGAGATGGTTTGAGAAATAATGAGTTCAAAAAATACGAAATAAAGAATATAGACATGTAACAAGCCATATTGGCTTGAAATGGCTTCATTTTGAGGATATGGACCCATAAACTTAGAAATATGCTTCTTTTTTGTGATTTTAACCCATATTCACTTATATGTTTATTGCTTTACATGTAAAATGTATTTCTTGTAGGAGTCCTACCAGAAGAAGGTTGAAGAAGCCACCACCCAAGGGATTAAAAAGAGTCCCAATGAGTTGTATTGGGAGATTCTGGGTGTTCGCAACAAGAACGGTCGGGTGGGGGACTTGGCCAAAGCGCAGAGCTGTACTATGGCGAACGGATGGGTCGGGTGTCTAGGTCTTCACAACAGTACACACCATCCATTGTTTCTCAGATGAAGGATCAGATGGAGCATAGGGTCGAGGCTCTTTGTAGTGAGATCCGCAGTGAACTACGGAGTGAACTTCGAAGTGAAATGGAAGTTGAGATGCAAGCTCAAATTCGAGCTGAAGTGGCCCAACTGGAGAGGAGAGCCGAGGAGAGGTGGAATGACTTCATGAGACGATTCGACAACAATACTGACACATGTTCCACCATTCAGCCTCAGAGTCGAGACTGTAGGGATGATCCGGGTAGTGGTTGAGCAAGCCAGGGTACCCCTGCAGTTTATTAGCCTAGCTTAAGTTTGTGTAGTATGGACATGTACTTAATTTGAATTTATGTAGCGTTTGCTTATGTTCCCGCTTTTGTAGAATTTACTATATATTATGTAGCTTTTGGATATGTTCTACTAAAGCATATAGCTTTTGTGAAAATATATTTATTAATATTTTCGCAATTCGATAATAGTTTTAATTATCACAGGTATTAGGTGCAGGAACATACGCAATTAATGATCTTTGTTATTATTGAAATCTATTGGATTTTGTTCGAAAGAAAAAACAATTTGCGACGGAAATAAATAGGTCGGAAAACAGCATTTGCGATGGAAAAACTGGCATAAAGTCCGTCGGAACATAATACCATTTGCGACGGAATATATATCCGTCGCTAGCCTAACGACCAAATATTCCGTCGTAATCCAGCGACGGATTTATATTCGTCGCAAGATACATCAACAGCGATGGAAAAATTTGGTCGTAAGGTTCTTGTTGCGACGGAAAATTTCGGTCGTAAGGTTTCTGTTGCGACGGAATTTTCCGTCGTTGTGGTACAACCAACGAAGGAATTTTCCGTCGTAAATTAGCGACGGAATACTCACAAAAGTCAATATGTTCAGCGACGGATTAATTTCGGTTGGAAAATCCGTCAGAATACTCCTTTCCGACGGAATTTTCCTCAAAAATGCATAATTTTCCTACCAAAGGTTTTTCGACGGAATACAACGACGGAATACCGTCATAAACTTGATTTGCGACGGATTCAGAGCCTTCAGCGACGGAAAATTTCGGTCGGAAACTGGCCATTTTCTTGTTGTTTTTAGGGTAAAAGTTATATTATCAAATATGCTTGTTATGATGCTTCCTATTGTCTTTCCTAATATTCATTTTAATATCATGTTAGGGCTATATATTTGATTTTAATTGTTTAGTGACATGCTAGGGTTTGTTATTATTCTTGTTAATATCATGCCTAGGATCTTACTATTATGCTTTAACATGATGATGATTATTGTATAATTATTATTATGATTATTTTTATAATGATGATTATTATGTTGCTTAATATATATTTATTAATTATTGCTTGATCACGCCTTTTATGCATGTTTAAAGAGAATTGGTACTTGTAATCACACATAATAAGATAATTAATAATCTTGTTTAGGGTTAATTTGATTATAATTCAAGTAATCACCAATAATAGATTTGTTTGTGCATTAATATTCAACCAACATAGATAAATAGGTTTAGGGTAAACCTATTGATTGCATGTTAGTCAGAAAGTGCACATGAATACGAGCAGAATAAAGTAGAGGCCTATTTTTAGGGCAGGTTCACTCTTTTAGGTTGGATTTGTACCTTCAACCCCTAACTTCCAGTCATGGTTCCAGACCTACTGGAGTTAACGATCTCCTGGATCGTTAAGGGGTGTAAACTTCACCCTGTGAACGGTTTACAAGTTCCTAAAACTTGTTGGCGACTCTTTTTCTCTAGCTTCCTTCTCTTTGGACGCCACCATACTTAAGTGTATGATCATAGTGGGGTTCAAGTTTGGGGTAATGCTTGAAATATTCCCTACATGTTGATTGGTTATTGAGGAGATGTGTTCCAAATGAAGAGTTGCCTAGTGTATTGAAGATGTGCCACACAAATACGAGTGGCGGTCACATGGGTATCTCAAAAACGGCTTCGAAGATTCTCCAATGCGGATTATAGTGGCAAAATCTCTTCAAGAATGTTTAGGAGTTTGTCAAGAGTTGTGACCTGTAGGGATTATTTAAAGCATTACCCCAAACTTGAACCCCAATATGATCATACACTTTAGCATGGTGGCGTTCAAAGGGAAAGAAGCTAGAGGAAAATAGTAGCCAACAAATTTTAGGAACTTGTAAACCGTTTACAGGGTGAAGGTTATACCCCTAAACGATCCAAGAGATCGTCAACTCCAATAGGTCTGGAACTATGACAGGAAGTTCGGGGATGAAGGTATAAATCCAACCTAAAAGAGATTGAACCTGCCCTAATAATAGGCCTCTGCTTTATTCTTCTCGTATTCATGTGCGCTTTCTAACTAACATGCAATCATTAGGTTAACCCTAATCCTGTTTAATCTATGTTGGTTTAATATTAATGCACAAACAATACTATTATTTGTGATCACTTGAAATATAATCATATTAACCTAAACAAGATTAATAATTATCTTATTATGCGTGATTACAAGTACAAATTCCCTTTAAACATGCATAAAAGGCGTGATCAAGCAATAACAATAATTAATACATCAAGCAACATAATAATCATAAAAATAATAATAATCATAACAATTAAAAAAATAATCATAATAATAATTATAATCAATAATCATGTTAAAGCAGAATAGCAAGATCCTAGGCATGATACTAACAAGATTAATAATAAACCCTTGCATGTCACTAATCATCAAAGATCAAATATTTAGCCCTCTAGGCGTCGCTCGAAGTTCGCCTACGTTAAAAGCATGTTGTGAATACGCTTGGCACTCATAGGAAGTGGGAATTGACATAATACGATTAGGGACAAATAAAGTAGGGAGCCGCCAACAAGTTTTTAAGGAACTTGTAAACCGTTCACGGATCATAAAAGGAAACCACAAATAAGGGACAACGATAGGCAACAACAATTGACCAGTGAAGGTTACACCCCATACATAATCCATGAGATTACTAACTGCATATGGTTCGGAACCACGAAAGGAGGATCGGGGATGATGGTACGAAGTGAGTCATGGAGTCACATTCGCTCGTATTGGCCTCTACTCGATTCTTATAGTGAAAAGTGATTCATGCGATCTCAAAGGCATACAATCAAAGATTCAATTTGCTCCAAACTATTATTAAACTAAATTGGTTGAATATTAATGCAACACATAATTCTAAAATATTTGTGATCACTTGAATTAAACAACAAGATTAAAAAGGAACCTAAACCGGTTGTCCAAATTATCTTATTAGGCGTGATTTTCAATTACATATTCCCTTTAAACATGCAATATGGTGATCATAAAAATAATAATAGAATAAACATTAATATTGGAAGCAATTCAACAATAATAGCGTTAGTCAAATTAAATACAAAATAACCTAATCATGATACTAGCAATAAGAAAATAAAATAAGAGTAATTAAATTAATTAATTACTCACATTCCGCGCGTTCCTTGAAATTGCTACATCATGAATAAACTGTTAGTAACTTCAATAAAAATATAAAGTAAATGGAAATTAAATTAAATAAAAAGTATAGTTGATTTGGTCCAAACCCTCAGTTATTTGTACCTTTCACGCCTTGGTTTAAGGACGGAACCTCGGGTTAAGTATAGACTCCTTGGAGTGCTTAGGGGAATTATTATGGAAGAATAAGGAGGCTAGAAATTATGTTAAAGAGGGAGAAGAGAATGATTTTTTGTGTAAGGTGAGAGAGAATGATTATTGGTGCCCCGTACATCATAAATGAGGAGGTATTTATAAAGAAAATGTGCTGAGGGAGCACACGGATCCCTAAAATGATAAAAACCCTAAAAAAGTATCCCGTTACTCGGCAAACTGTACCGTGTCACGGGAAATCCCACCGTCAGATGGCAAACTTTCCCGCGACACGGTACATTTTTAGTGTGACGCGGGAAATTTTCAGAAAACGGGAAAGAAAACGCATTAGGGGTTTACGCGGAAAAGACACGGAATGTCCCGTGACACGGCACAGGTACCATGACACGGAGGTATCCACCGTGACACGGTGTACTACGGTGTCACGGTATGGGAGACGCGGAAATTACATAGAAACAGCCCCGTGTCACGGTGGAAAATGCCGTGACGCGGGAGTTGTTTAGGTACGAAGAACGCAAATAGGACACTGAATAGCCCCCCGTCACAGAAAGGGCACCGTTTCACGGGGATTCCCACCGTCATACGGTGCAATTTCCCGTGACACGGTGAAATTGCACTGTGCGCAGTGATTCCAGGTTTTTACCCGTTGTTAAAACCATCATAACGTCTGATCCGTAACTTGGAATGAGGCATATAATAGATAATTGGAAAGCTTATTAAGTCTACATTCCAAACCAATTTGAATCAAGTAAAAATAATATGTAGATTTTAATATATGGCCGTTTTAGTGGAAGGGTGTCGGTTTTAGGCCGAGTTTGGTGTTTTGCTCATATCTTTTTTGTTATAGCTCGGAATTGGGCTTATGATATATGTTTGGAAAACTTATTTAAAGGCCTATCCAACAAAATAATAATTGGATCAAAACTGTATAGCCATAAAATCAGTTTCTCTCAGTGGTAACGAAAAGTGGAAAATAGGTTATGGTTTAGGGAAATGAGCTAGAAATTGGATTGGTTCATGAAATATATTGGATAGAACATGGATTTAAGCACTCCAAAGATTAAATACTCAACTAGACCAATAATGTCAATGAAAGGTGTTCATCAACGGGTTTGGTTTTGGGGAGACATTTTTAGGTGTCTACAGAAGCCCCCACTTTGACTGAGTTTGTAGAAACGTCAGTTTCGAAAGCGATAGTCAAAGTAGCCGATAGGGACAGAGAATGATTAAAGACGTTCTGTGATCCTAAATCATTCTGTATACGCCGATACCTGCAGAAAAATGTTAGTTCTACAGATGAAAGAGTAAAGGGATAGAATGCTTATCTAACACTAGTGTATTGGTGGCAAATGAGCTTGGTAGCTTCCTATGCTTGAAGGAATCCACCGGATGACGTCTGTTGAAACGCTTTCCATGCCTGAGGAAAGCCGACTGAGGAGTTTGGTAGTTTTCTAAGCCTGAAGAAACCTACCGGATAATACTTTCCATGCTTGAGGAAAGTCGACGTATGAATTTGGTGTCATTCTATGCTTGAAGAAATCCACCGATGATGCTTTCCATGCTTGAGGAAAGCCGACTTGGCGATTTTCTATACTTGAAGAAAAATCCATCGATAACGCTTTCCAAGCTTGAGGAAAGCCGACTTGGCGGTTTTCTATACTTGAAGAAAAATCCACCGATAATGCTTTCCAAGCCTGAGGAAAGCCGACTGATGAATATGGTGTCATTCTATGCTTGAAGAATTCCACCGATAATGCCTTCCATGCTTGAGGAAAGTCGATTTGGCGGTTTTCTATACTTGAAGAAAAATCCACCGGATAATACTTTCCATGCTTGAGGAAAGTCGAAAGATGATGAGATTGCAAGTCTCTGTGTATCGAGAACCTTGCGTCATGAAATGATGGTGGTTCGCTTGTCCCCGAACGTGGGATGTAGATGGTCCGCTTGTCCCCGGACGTGGGCTGTAGATGGTCTGCTTGTCCCCGGATGTAGGCTGTAGATGGTCCGCTTGTCCCCGGACGTGGGCTGTAAATGGTCCGTTTGTCCCCGGACGTGGGCTGTAGATAAGACCTGCAAAAATAAATTTGCCAATGGACTCGTATATGCTGTGATTGACTTGACCACTAACTTGACCAAGTTTTGACTTGATGTGACATGACATGTGTATGACTTGTGAGTGAGTGTGTGTGTGTGTGTGTGTGTGTGTGTATGTGTGTGTGTGTGTGCAGACACAAGCAAATGAAGATGCAAAAGCAAAAAATTTCCGTCAATTTTTGTCATGAGTGGAGGGTACCGACTTTCTCCCGAAAAAGAAAGATGTGAAAACTGAACTTTTATTTTTGAACTTCCTTCCAAAAGAAAAGACGCGAAAAAAGGAAAGAAGTTTTGAGCTTCCTCGTTGAGCAAGACAAAATGAATCTCATGGATTGAATTGCTTTTCTTGAAAGTAATGTATGCATGATGCATGTCCTTAGGCTAGGAGGCCAAGGAAAATTACATCATGTGACACAATAGATAAATTAACTTAGGTCTTGGAGCTAAGCATCATTTATGGTGTAAAGAAACGATCTTGAACGTCACTTAGGTTTGGAAGCTAAGCACGTATACAGATGAAGAAATTATTGCATAATGAACGTTGCTTAGGTCAAGGAGCTAAGCACGATATGCTTTGTATGATTAAAAATCATTGATATATAAATGTTTCTCAGCACATTATGCGATGCATGAAACAATGAATATTGCTCAGGTCAGGAAGCTAAGCAAGTATACAACGTTTCTTCTAATGAATGTTATCTTGAAAGATGATGAAGCATGCGCGGTAAGGAAATAAGATATCATTATAAAGGGTTCCTAAAGGGAAGGATGATATGGATATGAATGTGTGAGTGAAGTGTGTGAATGTGATACTAAGGCTGGCTGCAAGGGTTATGGCGATGGAAAGAGATGTGAGAAGAGTCAAAGATGATGACTCTTTAGGATGGGTAAGCTAATGTGATGTGGTTTCAAGCCCCTAAGTCTAGCTCTAAATGGGTAGGGATATAGAGATAAGCATTGGATATTCTTTGACTCGATCATGCATAGATATGAATATGAATGTGGCCGCACCTCAATGTGAGGTTGCCTACATATCCGTTAGGAATCAGGCCGAACGTAGCTCTAACTAAACTTTGCACAAGTGTATGTACACCTCAAAGAGGTCTTTCAAGGGTTGTAATGTGGTTAAGTTGATGGTTTAAGGAAGATAGAGGTAAAAGGCTCAAGACCCGAGAGAAGCCCCCAAGATGTGTAATTGTGAATTTGAGAAATTTGAATTTTGCAAGTTTATTTTCAACATTTTTTTTTTTGCTTTGCCTTTTTTTCATTCTTTTTGAATCAATGTAGGCAATCTCATATCATGCGGTCCATCACTCACTTAGCATTCATGTTTCTCAGGCACGGTACCAAGCACTCGATAAGAGACGCAATTTGAGACATGTTCATATCAAAGACATTGGAACATTTGCCTTTAGACATTGTTTTATTGTTGCTTACTGCTTTTTTTTTTACTTGCTTTTTGAATGTTATACAATTACACATCTTCCAATCCCAGGGTTAAGTGAATGTGGGCTGAAGAAATGAAGGTCGAACGTTAGACGAGGCTCAAAGTGGTTGATGAAGAAATGGAATGTGATTGAATGGTTAACAGGGAATGACAGGGTTGCAAAGGTGCCTCAAGTCATTGGTGTACCTTGTGTTTAGTTCGGTAATTGTTTTTTTTTTTTGTTTGAGAATGAATGAATGAATGAAAAATTCTATGATCGAGTTGTAAAGGAAAATTTCTCATTTTATTAATGGAAAAGGTGAACGAAACACATGAAACATATAAAGTGGAAAACCTATGCTAGACATGAATGGGGGAATGGAGAAGAATGATAAAGAAAGAAATCATGACATCTTGCACGAAGGATCTATGTGCCTTGTATTCATTACTTCTAGCCGCCTGGAGGGACAAGAAGTTTGTTTGCATCCATCAAGTCTTGAATGACGTCCTTCAAATTCCAACATCGCTCCGTAGTGTGGCCCCTTCCTTGATGGTACTTGCAATAGGAATTGGGATTCCATTTGGCACTCCTTTCTTCAGGTTTTAGCTCTGGAAATGGTCCAGGTGTGATCAACCCTTGATCGTAAAGGCGATCAAAGGCCGCATCATAAGTCATTCCTAAATGAGTGTAAGTTCTTTTCTTCTTGGGCAATGGAGCATCAAGAGCTAACACTTCATTGATATCAACTTGGCTTATATTGTTGGTAGTATTTTCGTGCTTAGAAGACGAAGAAGAAGGATGGTCGTTCTTCTTGTTTTTGCAAGTGTTATTATTGTTACTACCAGCAGTCTTTATTAGCTCATCCTCGATATTGATGCCGATGTCGTATACAGCTTCGAAAGTGTTCAGTGGAAGAAATTTGAGATGTTCCCTATACTTGTGAGTCAGATTTTGAATAAAGAGGCGAACCATCTCTCTTTCTTTGGGAGGATCTACCAAGAGTGAAGCTGTTTCCCTCCACCTATTCAGATAAGCGGTGAAGCCTTCATTCTCTTTCTGTTTGAGAATGGAGAGTTCACGTTCAGAAGTTTTAGTTTGAATGTTACACTTGTAACGATTCATGAAACTTTCGGTGACATCTTGCCAAGTCACAGTACGCTTGGAATCTAGGGAATAGAACTATTGTTGGCAAGCATGTTCTAAGGAGAGAGGGAACACCGTAGGGAAGAGTGTTACGTCCAATCCCTTAAGAGCCATGGTTGCAGAGAACCCCTTCAAATGGAATATTGGATTGTCAGTAGGCTTGAACTTTGGAATATCAGCAGTGGAGAACTTTTCAGGGAGTCTGTCCTTCACATTCAAAGGAGTGGGAGGTCGTTCCACATAAGTGAAATCCTCAGAAATCTTACTCATTTGTTCCTTCAGTTTGTCAAGGGTGGAAACAGTGACCTTGTTTTGTTCCATGGTAGTGACCCTAGTGGTAAGGGTTTGCATCATGGAAGACAGTGCCTCAATGGATTTGTTGATGTTCTCAATGTCTTCTTTTATGGCCATTGAAAGGTGATGAGTAACGGAGATGACAAAGTTCTCTTTGAACGCCTATTAGATCTGAGAGATTGTTGCGGTAATGGCTCGAACCGTATTGATCAATCTCTGTTCCTTGAACAAGTACTGTGAAATAAAATAATTCACTTAATTGTTTGACTCATTGCTCAAGATAGGAAGGAAAAAAAATAGACATTTGAAAACAGGTGAGAAAACTCCACTCATTTTTTTATTTTGACGAAAAAAGGTGCATGAACCTAATATACGATCATAAACGACCTGGTGCACGACTCGAGTCGGAACATAAAGAAAGTGTGTGGACTATACTTGACTCGTGAGTTACTAAGTGATGTTATAAGACTCGTGGTATGATCGTATGGCTAGACATGTGAACAATAACCAAAATGACTGACGCGAGGACCAAATTAACACGGAAGAGTTGACTTACGCGGTTTTTTTTTTTTTTTGTGGAAAATCCACCGTGTCACGGTGGAAATTGCCGTGACACGGTGAACTTTACCGTGGCACGGGAATGTTTCCCGTGCCACGGTGGACTATGCCGTGACACGGTGGTCAGTCCCGTGTCGCGGCAACCCTTCCCCTTTTTTTTCTGCTAATTACTAAGTGAGTACGGTCCATTGGCAGTCGTTAGTCATAAAATAATCCACCATAGACAAAGAAAGATCGTTCAGGTTAGGATCAAAACGACCAAACATAAAACACGTAGGCACAATGATGCAAAGAATAGTTCGCAACCTAAGGTCAAGTTCTATGTTCGACTATGGTCAAGTTTATTTGGTGTCAAAGGGTACCATGGTTAAGAGTTTGGACGCGTTAGCAAGGTAGCCTCCCTTGAGGGTGTATGCCAACGGGCGGCTCCGCGAGTTCGTGATGAAATCGAACTCGACTCCATGGGACCACGAATAAGGGACAACGATAGGCAACAACAATTGACCCGTGAAGGTTACACCCCATTCATAATCCATGAGATTACTAATTCCATATGGTTCGGAACCACGAAAGGAGAATCAGGGATGATGGTACGAAGTGAGTCATGGAGTCACATTCGCCCGTATTGGCCTCTACTCGATTCTTATAGTGAAAAGTGATTCCTGCGATCTCAAAGGCATACAAACAAAGATTCAATTTGCTCCAAACTATTATTAAATGAAATTGGTTGAATACTAATGCAACACATAATTCTAAAATATTTGTGATCACTTGAATTAAACAACAAGATTAAAAAGGAACCTAAACCGGTTGTCCAAATTATCTTATTAAGCGTGATTTTCAATTACATATTCCCTTTAAACATGCAATATGGTGATCATAAAAATAATAATAGAATAAACATTAATATTGGAAGCAATTCAACAATAATAGCGTTAGTCAAATTAAATATAAAATAACCTAATCATGATACTAGCAATAAGAAAACAAAATAAGAGTAATTAAATTAATTAATTACTCACATTCCGCGCGTTCCTTTAATTTGCTACATCATGAATAAACTGTTAGTAACTTCAATAAAAATATAAAGTAAATGGAAATTAAATTAAATTAAAAGTAGAGTTGATTTGGTCCAAACCCTCAATTATTTGTACCTTTCACGCCTTGGTTTAAGGACGAAACCTCCGGTAAAGTATAGACTCCTTGGAGTGCTTAGGGGAATTATTACGGAAGAATAAGGAGGCTAGAAATTAGGTTAAAGAGGGAGAAGAGAATGATTTTTGGTGTAAGGTGAGAGAGAATGATTATTGGTGCCCCATACATCAGAAATGAGGGGGTATTTATAGAGAAAATGTGCTGAGGGAGCACACGGAACCCTAAAATGATACAAACCCTAAAAAAGTATCCCGTGACACGGAAAACTGTACCGTGACACGGGAAGTCCCACCGTCAGACAGCAAACTTTTCCACGACACAGTACATTTTTAGTGTGACGCGGGAAATTTTTAGAAAACGGGAAAGAAAACGCGTTAAGGGTTTACGCGGAAAAGACACGGAATGTCCCGTGACAGCACACGTACCGTGACATGGCAGTATCCACCGTGACACGGTACAGTACACCGTGTCACGGTATGGGAGACGCGGAAATTACACGGAAACAGCTCCGTCAGACGGTGTAAATTCCCGTGACACGGTGGAAAATGCCGTGACGCGGGAGTTGTTTAGGTATGAAGAACGCAAATAGGAAATGGAATAGCCCCGCGTCACAGCAAGGGCACCGTGTCACGGGGATTCCCACCGTCAGACGGTGCAATTTCCCGTGACACGGTGGAATTGCACTGTGCGCGGTGATTCCAGGTTTTTACCCTTTTTTAAAACCATCATAACGTTTGATCCGTAACTCGGAATGAGGAATATAATATATCATTTGAAAGCTTATCAAGTCTTATTTCCATCCCAATTTAAATCAAGTCAAAATAATATGTATATTTTACGATATGTTCGTTTTAGTGGAAGGGTGTCGGTTTTAGGCCGATTTTGGTGTTTTGCTCATATCTTTTTCGTTATAGCTCGAAATTGGGCTTATGATATATGGTTGGAAAGATTATTTAAATGCCTATCCAAAAAAATAATTATTGGATCAAAATTGTATAGCTATAAAATCATTTTCTCTCAGTGGACACGAAAAGTGGAAAATAGGTTATGGTTTAGGGAAATGAGCTAGAAAATGGATTGGTTCATGAAATATATTGGATAGAACATGGATTTAAGCATTCCAAATATTAAATACTCAACTCTATCAATAATGGCGGTGAATGGTGTTCATCAACGGGTTTGGTTATGGGGTGACATTTTTAGGTGTCTACAAGCCCTAACATGATACTATTAGGAAAGGCAATAAAAGGTATCATAGAAATCATAATTGATATTATATTCTTTACCCTAATCATGATACTAGGAACTTATTGTTGTCACCCTACACATCATACTAAGAAAAACATCCTAACATGATACTAGGAATCAAAATAACAACCTAGACATGATTTATATATCATAATGTCAATAAAACAATTAAAGCACTTACTTGGATGCCTCGTACCTCTTTCTAATAACAAAATACATACGTTAGTAAATTTAAGGAAAATATTAAAACAAAGAATTAAATTAAATAATTGAAATAGATATTTGGGACCAAACCCTCAAAAATATCAAACTTTTCACGTCTAGGGCGAAGGCAACTTCAAATTTGGCTAGGTGTGTCTAGTGCTAATGTATGAGGAATTGTTTGTAAAAGGATAGGCTAGAAAGATAGAGAGAATCAAGAAATTATTGATGAGAGTTTGTTATTTGAAAAAGGGGAGATATGACCTCTAGAAAAAAGAGGGTCGAAAAATAAGAAAAGAATCTGAATTCGAATCGAAATAAAACTCGATGGACAATAGTTTTTGCTGATTTTGTTTTTATCATATCTTTTGATCCAGAAGTCCAAATAAGGCATATAATATTTCGTTGGAAAGATCTTGAAGTCTACTTTTTAACCCAATTAGAACCAGATTAAAATATTTTGTAGATAAAATGATATATCCGAAATAGTGGAAGGGTGTTAGTTTTGGATAGAGTTTCCTATTTAATTCATATCTTTTTCGTTATAGCTCGAATATAACATTATAATATATCATTGGAAAGATAATTTCAAGATCTATCAAACCATATAAGATTTGGATAAATATTATAAGGCATGAAAATAATATCTGACTGTCTTTGAACATCTTTAAATTTGAATAGAATTAGGACTTAAAAAAAGGAAAGTTTTCATAAAAGGAAAGTTTTTATTTAACTCAAATTCTTTAATCTTATCTTTTCAAAAAGGATAATTAAGATCTTTTAGAAACTTATAGAAGCTTCTAATTAATCCTAATTAATTTAGGAATAGGATTAGACCTTTGGACCCTCCACATGATCATTGGGTCGTAGGTAAAAACCGGTTTGGGCCCAGTTTAGTATTTTGGCCATAACTTCCTCATTATTCATTGGAATTGGGCTTATAATATATCATTGAAAAGGTCTTTTCAAGCACCATCGAAATACACTATTATTGGACCCATATCATGGACCAAACTAAACTGGAATGCACGTTTTTCAAAAATAGGGTAAGAAAAGAAATGTTTTCAAAAACAGAATGAAGAGATATTTTAATAAAAACATCCTCATCACTATACTTTTCACACTTTTGCTTTGTTCGATAATAAAATGACATGAAAGCTATTCATCACTGGGTTTGGTTTTGGGTAGACATATTTGGGTGTCTACATGACCGATGCCAAAGGACCGGAAACATTTCAAAGAGAAACGAAATGCCCCAACAACCCATTCTAGAGTTGGAAATTTTTGATGTATGGGGAATAGATTTCATGGGTCCTTTTCCTACTTCATATGGGAATCAATATATCCTTGTTGTCGTTGATTATGTGTCAAAATTGGTGGAAGCTATTGCTTCACCTACAAACAACCATAAGGTAGCAATGAAGATGTTCAAGAAGATAATTTTCCAACAATTTGGCAGTCTGAAGGCGGTTATTAGTGATAATGGATCTAATTTTGTACATAGTGTCTTCCGGAAGATGTTGAAGAAGCATGGAGTTAATCAACGTTTCGGGCTGCTCTATCATCCTTAAACTAGTGGGCATGTTGAAGTGTCTAACCATCAAATCAAATTGATTCTTGAGAATACGGTCGAAAGAAATAGGAAGGATTGGTCGGATAAGATGGATGATGCCTTTTGGGCATATAGAACGACTTTCAAAACTCCTATTGGCACTACTCCTTACCGCTTGGTTTATGGGAAGTCTTGTCATCTTCCGGTCGAACTTGAGCATCGTACCCATTGGGCTATCAAGAAAATCAATTTCGACTTGGCAAATGCAGTTGAGCAACGTTGGCTTGATCTCCATGAGTTGGAAGAACTTCGATTGGATGCATATGATCGTGCAAGCATGTATAAGACTCGCACTAAGAAAGTGCATAATAAACTTATTGAGAAGAAGGAGTTTAATGTTAGTGACAAGGTCCTCCTTTACAATTCTATGATGAGATTATTTCCCGGGAAGCTAATGTCTCGTTGGAGTGATCCTTTTGTTGTTCAAGAGGTTTTTCCTAATGGTGCGGTTGAAATATCTCCTTTTGATTTCTAAAGAACTTTCAAAGTCAATGGTCATAAGCTCAAGCGCTACTATGATGGAGTTTTTGTGGGAGTTGTTCATGATATCACCCTCTATGATCCACCTTGAAGGGTGGAAAACGTCAAGCTAATGACATTAAACAAGCGCTTTTCGGGAGGAAACCCAAGTTTCTAACCATTTTCTCTATTTTCCTTGATTTTTTTTTCTTTTTGTTGTTTCTATTCTTATTTTATTTTCTTTCTTGATTGTGTTTTTAGGTAGTTTTGATTGGGTTTCAAACAATTTTGGTGCCTATTTTAAAGAGAGAGTGATCAAGTTGATGAATTGGAAGTATGATTAAAAAATTGAAGTTTGGTGGGTTCAAATGGTGGGTTCATGAAAATATAGTGTTGAACCCACATTCATGGAGTTTAAAAACTTCTTGCCTCAACCTTCATCATTATCATTCCCCTTGTACTCACCGATGTGCGCACGAGAAGGGATTCGGAAGATTGCATACCCAGAATGGCAAGGGCGCGCGCGATCATTGCGCGGCCGCGCGGCCCTATGGCGCGACCGTGCACCCCCTATTGTTGCTCCTTAAACGCACCGACCTTTTTCTATTTCTCTCTCTTCTTTTCATTTCATTTTCACTTGGTTTTTGTTCAAGCATCATCACCATTTTCCTTCATTATTTTATTACTAAAATTTCACCATCTTTCACTTCATCTAGTTGCTTATTACTCATAATCCCCACTGTAACACTTTCATTGTGGTCTTCTCTTTCCTAAAGTTAAGATATACGGGTACCCTTTGGATTGGGGTTTGTTGCTTGCAATTTGGCATAATTGTGTTTGTTAGTGCTTTGTGTTCCATTTCTTTGTAAACTCTCATCAATCTAAGGTATGATTTCTTCATTTCTATTGATACTTATGATAAATTTTCTACCTTGGTTGTTCATGAGTGTTTAAATTTATTTGGTTCTAACCTCATTATTGTATCCATATTTCTTACTATCTACTTCATTTTTTGTGATAATAATGAAATTTTGGTGATTGTATGAACTTGTGTTTGATGATTTTGCTTGACCATACTATAATTTTGGCACCACCTTTGTTGGATTTATAGTTTGATTATATTGATTTGGAAATGTTGATGTGCATAGTTGATTTTAGATGATGGTTTGGAGTGTTGTTGTTCATGATGCATAATTGTGGGTCATGCTCCTTACTCACTAGAGCATTTTTCAATTATATGTGTAGATGGTTCCTCTCCGTCGAGCTAAGAGGGCTAGATGCTCTACCTATAGGGAGGTGGTTCCTCCTCCTTCCCACATCACAAAGACATATGGAATTGAGTTCACAAAAGAAGAGCATTGAGAAAGATTTGCCAATCTTTCAACTCGGATACTTTTTCTACTAGATTCTATGATTCGTCGGCAACTACTTCGTTGGGTATCGACAATGATGTGAGATTTTTGGCTTGAAATTTGGGGTTAGAGGAATTCTTAAGCCTTCATGCTCCCACCTACTCTTGGATTACTTTTAAATTCCTCTCTTCCCTTGAGATCCTTGAGGAGGATTTGGAAGGTGAAACTGCTCGAAGAATTTCTTTTCAAGTTTTCAACAATGATCATTCGGTGCCTCTTTCCTATCTCAACGAGGTTTTCAAGTTCCCAACTCGAAGTGAGGATGTCCCACTTGTTTATCCGGCATTTGAGGCTTTTCAACGTGATAACAATTATTGTGAGTTCAAGTGGTGGAGGCATATATCTATCGAGGACTCATATAGTCCTCAATATTCAAAAGCGACGTCAATTATTCATGCGGCCTTGAGGTATATTAGCCGACATCTTACATATGCCTTCTTCTCCAAGGAGTCCCTTGGTGCTATTTTCCGAGAGGAGTTGAGTTGGTTATGGCTAGCGGATAAGCCATTTGAAGAGGGGGTAGCGTTCATTGACTTTGCTTCGCATTTGCTTGACCGTTTCATTGATATAAGAGATGGTATCTTTCTCTCCGGAAGTATCTAATTAGGGGGTATGATTACCATTTTGATTCTTTCCCTCAACAAGAAGTATGAAGCAATGCTAGAGTCACTTGTCCCTATCCATGATAAAAGGGAGAAAGCTCCTTACCACTTCTTAAGCATCTATGCCATGATAAATCAACGTTTTCTAAAGCGCACCACCAAAGCAAACTTGTACATTTGGAAGGTTACAAGGACTACGAATTGGTTCCCCATCCCTCACCCCGAGGCTATGGTTAGATGTGTGGGCAACCCTCTTCCAAGGTGCCGATTGATCAAGCCCTCAAGGGAGCTCCGTAGCCAAACCTCCGGCATAATCCTTATCTCCCTCTTGCTCCCTCTTCATCCCAGGGAGGTAAATCTTCCCAGGGATTTACATCCTCGACTCCTCCCTCTTCTTCTACTATTTCTACTATTGACTTGTCTGTTTTGCATTCGAAAATTGATTCCATAGCGAATGTTCTAAATTGTTCAACATTGGGGTACAATTTTTTATTAGGCTATGACTTTCATGCTAGGAAAGTCTACGATTTTCATGTCATGAGGGGGGATATCCAACCATATGTTAACTACCCGTACCTACCGGTCCAACAAGGACCCGTGCCTCAATGGGAGTCGTTTGATGAGACCGTCGGCCCTAGGTTGTGTTATCCTTATTGGGAGGGGCCTAATGTATCTCCCAATGCCATTAGGGGGACCTCCTCGGCCTCTTACGATTATAAAAGGCCGGGAGGGTGTGATTTTACTTACGATCCGGCAAATCCTAACCCTTTTTCCCTCACCTGAGCTGAGACTTTTAGCCGTTGGGGTTTATCGGGCGAGCCAGTCCTTGATGATTGGTCCCACCTTTTTGCTAGGGATAAAGCCGAGAGGACGAAGAGGTTGAAGGGTAAGGGCCCTATGCTCATGGATGATGTTTCTAGCTAGATTTCTTCTGATGTTGGTGAGGGGAGTACTCATTCTACCCCTTACCACAGTGCCGAGTGATACTATAATCGCTACCCTCCCTTTTATGCTTGTGTGCTTTTCTTTTGTTTCATTGCCAGCTTGTAGCTTGGTTTTAGCTTTGGGGGGGGGGGTAGCTCATTTTTAGCTTGGGGGAATATTCTTATGTCTGCTGTGCTTCTTTTGTCTCCCCCTTGCTTTTATGGTTCACTTTGGCTTTATCTCACACCTGGTGTTTTTCTCTGCTGATGATTTATGTTGTTGTCTATTCCCTGCGATAGTATTCTGCTGATGTTTCTTGGTTTTGTTATCTAACTGATGGTTTTTGCTGCTGATGATATATTGATGATCTAGTTCTTGATTTCTATTTTCCTGATGTTTGATTGCTCTCTGATTGGCTGATTTTTCTCTCTTCTCTATGATTCTCTATCTCTGCTTCTCTGATCATTTCTGTCACCTATGATGTTGTTTGATTTTGTATGGAAGTTACCAACAATTTTGTTTATGTATATAGCTTTTTTTTTCTCTCTCTTGGTATGTTATCCTTGCATTTGCTCTTGGAGTATCCTGACAGTTGCGTTTGCTTTCTTTCATACTCTTTCGCATTGCTTGGAATACCCGGTGATATCTTTCTTTTTCTTTTCTCCCTTTATCTTTCTTGATTACATAGTTTAGGATTGGTTTTAGGAAAAGTTGAATGGTTCGAGGATGGATGCTTTTAACACTTAGAGTGTTTGGGATCATTAGCGATGTTGTCATATGATCACTTGTTTGTTGATTGGGAATTACATGTTAGACTTGCATATTCGTTCCATTCTTTATTTTCCTACTTTTCCTTTATCTATGTTTTTCTTTTTCTCCTTTCTTATCTTTTATTTTTCTTTCTTCTTGTTTTTGGTATTTGGTATGTTTTAAGGCTTTATTTGTCTTTTTTTTTCTTTTGAATTGGACTATATACAACCGATTTTTGCTTTTGAATGAATATCTTCCTAAATGGTATGGGTATGCACAGTTTGAGAATATTCTTGGTTGACTCTAGGATAAGTGTATGCTAAGGTAGCTGTTTTAGAACTAGGAGGATCATGAAACTAGATTCTACTTGTTTGTGGCATGGTGGTAGTTACTTCCTATGGTCGATTTGACACCTATAGTGAGTTTTTGCTACCTCCATGTGAGGTTCATCATTTTTCAAGCCTTATACATATTTTGCATGAGCGTCATGGATCCTTGACTATTGCAGACCTAATCTTGAATCTTGACTCATAATTCTCTAACTGGAGACCGAACCAACTAGGAAGGATAAAGGCAACTTTTCGGGGTGGTAATTTTTCATTTCTAGGATCTTTCTTTCTTTTTAGTTCTTTAGATTTACATTTCCCTTCTTGCTAACCATTTAAGTCTTTTCCCTTCTTTTCAAGCCACATCTTTAGATTTTGAGCCTTTTGTTTCGTTTCCATTCTTGGTTTTTGTGAAGCAATTGATCATTTTTGTTGGAGTTTGTGGTGGAGAAGTTTGGATATTTGGTTCTCTTGAAAGCAAGCCTATGTTGTGATATTTGTGTGAATAATGGCAAATGATTGATGGAAAAAGCTTAAGTAAAAAGGCAAGGACTTAATAAATGCATAATTGTAAAAGCCGTCCAAAGTTAAAGAGGCATGGACAATTACTTTGAAAGAAATGAAAAAATAAAAATAAAAGTTGAAAATGAGAAAAAATCCAAAAATGTTTTGATGTGATTCTTTTCCTCTTTAAGCATTGAGGACAATGCTTCCTTTTAGCTTGGGGGAGAAGCGTTTACGCTTTTTGTATATATGCTATTGGATATAGCTTTGAATAAGCTTGGGGGTATTAGTTTGTTTTTGTTTGGTGACTTCTCGGTTTTGGTGTCGAGGTTTGGCCAATCTTTTCTTCATCACCTAGGTGTACCACCAAATTTTAAAATTTTAACCTACCCCTAACCTTTTTCCCTTACGTTACAACCATTGGGAAAGACCTTTCGACCTAGAGGTTGGTCAAATTTCAAGGGAGGGCATTATGAGTTAAAGCTTAAAGAGAGGGGATGCATAGTCAAGACGTCGTGTAGCCCAAAAATATGTTCTTTTTCGGCTACTTCGAGGAGCTATTGAGATGCTCATTAGAGGGAGATTTGAGACTATATGGAGAACACGGTAAGATCGAACAGGATGAAGGTGAATGGGAGACTTGAGACTATTGTGATAACAAATTCTCTATGCTTAGCATACTCTATGTTTCAATCAACCTCGGATATCTTGAAACTTGCATACCCCTATTTGCTTAAGAAAGATGTTTATTCATTTAAAATGTGGTCATTTTGTAAAGTCCAATTCGTAAAGTTTTCAATTTTGTTTTTCTTTCTTTTATTTTCCTTTTTGTGGTTTGCGTCATGTATGTTGGTGGAGAGTTATGGGTTAAGCTCTTAGGAAACCTTTACGAGACCTCACTCGTCCTCATAGGCTACTTTGGGGTTTAAAAGGCTTGTTGTAGCTAAAAACAACCGTGATTCCTACGTTAGAGAGTCTTAGTGTATATTCCCATCTTATGTCTTTCTTTTTCTTTTTGAATAAGTCTTTCATCCCTATTCTTTCTTGCTTTGTTGTGCTTGAGGACGAGCAAAAGTCTAGCTTGGGGGAATTTGATGAGTCTCATTTATGGCACTCATTTGTTCTCTTTTACGATATTTTAGATTGCTTTTGTAGCTCTTTCCTATCCTTTCTCTTTAGTTTCGCTTTTTATTTCTTCAATTTACTCTTTACTTAGTTGATTTTCCTTTTTATGCATTTCTTGGTTTATTTTGTTATTTTTCCTTTTATTTGCTTGTTTTCTTTCATTTTTCAGGTTAAGATCGTTATCCAAAGGCTCCCGAGGCCCGTTTTCAATTTTGGCATTGACTAGGATGCCCAATGTTCTCCATTTGAAGCTCAAGCATGGAGAAGTACAATTTCCCAAATACTTCAAGTCGTGCATTCAAGCCGTGGGTGCACGATTTCTAGTGTTGAACCCACAAACATGGAGTTTGGAAACTGCAAGATCCCGTGTTTATCAAGAGCATTGAGCGGAACGCACGAGGAGCATCAACATGATGGTGAAGAGGGTTGCCATGTTCCCAGGCGCGGGCGCGCCTCTCTCTGGCGCAAGCGCGCCTGTCTGGGTCTCTGTTCTGTACCCAGATTTGTGCTGCCGCGCTCCCTCTTATAGTTGGCCGCGCCAATACAGGTTTATTTTAGTTTTGATCTAACTAACTTCTCTTTGTTAGTTTTTCTCTATTCTTAGAGGAGAGTTTAATTTTTCTGAAATTAGAATAGAATTAGGTTAGATTTTTAGAGAGAGAAACTCTAGTTTATAGAGAGAGAAGTTCTTGATTGATGATTGAAGATTGATGATTCCAAGTGTTTTTTTTTCCATTGAATTGAAGAAAGTTTGTAAAAATTTCTTTACTTTAATGCAATCTAAGTTTTGATCTAAATTTCATTGTTAATTGTTCAAGTTGATTGATTTTTTAATTGGTTTATTCTTGATTAATATGATGATGATGAATTTGTTGGTTAGCTTAGTTTTGATATTGATTTCCATGAATTGTAAGTAGTTTTCTTGCTAGGGAAATGGTGAAGCATATATGAGTAATGGATTTATGCTAATTGGGGGAAATTGATGGAGTTGATGTTGTGATTAAATTGGTTGATTGATTATGTGCATGTGTGTGTTTAATTTAAAGTGATCAACCTAGTTACTCGCACTAGATTGCATTTTAAGTTCACATTGATACGGAAAATTGTTTTGTGGCTTACATTTGTCGATTGAGTAGGTTTGCAAGTTTCCTAGCTAGAGTCTCTTGTAGTTGGCACTATTTTGACCTCTAGAGGATTAGCCTACCATACTCTGTTGATTTCTTAATTGAGTTTGCCTCGCAACACTCGACTTAGTCATCTCCAATCCTAATTAGTTGAATTAATTACGAGTTTATGTGGATCCATACCCTAGTGCTTGATAATTTTGATTTCATTTCGATTGTTTGATTGGTATAATAGACACACCTCAATTCATTGCTTCAAAATAGCTTATCTTTAACATTAGCATTCACCCTCCCATTCCTAGTTGTTCGGCCCTCGACTTACCCTATGCTAGGTATAAGGGTGTGTTAAGAGATTATAAATTTTGTTTTGACCAAGGGTAGATTAGTTTTCAACAACCTAGTCTCCACCCTTGATCAATGTGTTTATTTCCCTTGCAAAGAAAAGTAAAGAAATAAAAGAAAGAAAATAAGAATGATCTCACTAGGCTTCCAAGCACTGCCTATAAAAATAGTTAACCAAGGGAGAGATCTCCCCACGGTTAACATTAGCATCATACAAATGTTGATGTTGGAGAAACATACCTTGTTTCATCTCCAAAATGTCTCTCATTTGATTATAAATTTCTTCAAAAACTTTGATCATACATGCCTTCCAAACAAATTTGCATCCCCTTCATATGCTTACTAAGAGCATCCATATCAGGGTTAGCAAATTTCTATTATTGTTGCTCTTGATGTTGTTTTTGCGGTTGTCGTTATTGGCGTTGTTGTTGACAATGTTGTTGTTGAAAACAATTAAAAATCCAAGTTACATACTCCACAAACACCACAATAGCACCACAAAACACTTCCAAAAACCAAATTCACAACTCCTTGAACAATGACACCAATCACATAAGCAACAACTCACTACCAAAAATCCAAATCTCCATTTTCTTGCAATCACCACAAAATTAACCAATTTTGCTACACAAACATACAACAATACAATGTTAAGCAAATTTAATCAATAACAATCACAAATAATCAACCAAAAATCATTTTTAATCATCAAAATAACCAAAACACATACTACTACTATTCACTAACATGAACTATCAAAATCTTGCAACAGTATGATATAATTATGTAAAATTGAGTTAAAGAAGAAGATTATACTACACTAGAAGAAAGATTGATCAAGAAATAGCCCAAATTCCCACTAAGAAGAAAAACCCCAAATTGGTCTTCAATGGAGGAGACACATTGGAGATTGATAATTGAAGAAAGTATTATGATTTTTATTGTTAAAGATGATTTTGTTGAAGGAATTTGATAATTTGTGATGGATTTTTATGATTGAAGGTACAAATTTGATGAACAAAGCTAAGATTTTCGGTGTTCTTGAGTGAGAAAGAGATAGTGCGTGCTAGGTTAAGGGTGAAGGGGAAATGAGGGAAAGAAAGGAGAAAGAATGAAAAATAAAGGGCTCGGCCTGCTTGGCACACCCGCACCTCTTGGCTTCCTTCTGTAAATTTTTTCTCGATGCATTCTACTGTGGGCTCATTGTCCAATATCATCCCGGGATTATTGAACCCAACAAGTATGGAAGTTTCAAAACACGATTGAAGTGGGTTCAACATCCACTAATAATGAGAGCACCACAACAAACCCACCAAGTTTAAATTTACTTCAAATTTTAACACAACTTTCTCTAACTTACCTAACTACATTACCTTACCCTTTTACCTAAAAATTCGATAAAATCGAATATATTCTCATCAAAAACACGAGAGCTTCCCATTGCTCATGCTTGCTTGAAATTATCCATATCCAATAAATTTGATCTATCAATCTAAAAAAAACAAGTGAAAGGAAAGAAAAACAAAAGAAAGAAAATTAAGAAAATTAGAAATCAAGAGAAAAAGGGTTAGAAATCCGGGTTGCCTCCCGGGAAGCGCTTGCTTAAGGTCCTAAGCTCGACCCTTCCTCCAAATCACGGAGGGTCAAAAAGCTCCACCTTATCCAAAATGGTGGAGAGGGTAAAATCATTGCAAAGCTTGTGCAAAATCGCATCATGAACCATGTCATCATGAATCATAGATACCGAATCAAACTCTTTAGACTTCAACTTCCTCTTGTATCTCTTGGAAACTCTCTTTATTCTCTTCCTTGATCTCTTCTTCCTTGGATCCTTGAGATCCTCATGATCACCACTTGAAAAATAATTCTCATCTTCCTTCAAATAAAGTTCAAACCAAGAAGGCATTTCAAACTCATCCTCAAGCTTTGAGGGATCCTTGTCTTCTTCACTAACAACCTTGCTCTCAACACTTTTAGGAACATCATCACAAGCTACAAGCATATCGTTAGTAAAAGACACAAACATTAGCATTCGACGACAATGAGTTCATGCACATAATTCCTTGCACATAAGATAGAGACTCATGCATCGACTTGAGCTTAAAACTTGCCTTACCATCACCAACACACAAAGTAATCATGCCACCTTTCACATCTATTAAAGAACCCTAACTTTCTAAGAATGACCTCCCTAGGATGATAGGAATGGTGTCATCTTCCGCAATCTCTATCACAATGAAATCAATGGGAATAATGAACTCTCCTATTTTGTGGATCACATCCTCAATTCTACCCTTTGGGAACTTAATAGAACGGTCGGCCAATTGAAGGGTCATGTTCGTTGAAAGGAGCTCACCTAAGTTGAGTTTCTTGAAAACGGAGTAAGGCATGATGCTAACACTAGAACCAAGATCACAAAGGGAATTTTGAAATAATTTCATATTAATATTACAAGGAATAGAGAAATTTCTGGGATCTTTCATCTTTGGGGGAAAATCATTATGGATAAAGGCACTACAATAGTCCCTTAAACTCACCGGTTCAACCACATTGTAATCTCTCTTACCGCTCAAGATTTCCTTAAGAAATTTAGAGTAGTTAGGCATTTCTCCCAAAACATCGGTGAAAGGAATAGAAAGAAGGATCTTCCTAAGTATCTCGATAAATATCCCAAATTTTTCATCCAACTTACACCTATTGAAATTTTTAGGATATGGAAGTCTCGGTTTGAAATCCTCATCTTGCTTCCTCTCTTTTTCAACACTCTTCTCATTAGAACTCTCACTCATCTTACTAGACTCATCACTCATCTTTTTCTCTTGAACTTCCTCCTTGCTCACACTCCTTGACACCATGTTCTCATTTATTACTTCTAATTTATTAAATCTAAATTAATTTATAGAACTAATTTAATGAGCATAAAAATGAAAAAATTAAACAAATCCAACTTTAATTAAAATTTCACAAAAAGTGCACACAACCAAAATTATTTCCAAGAACCATTCTTTAATAAAATTTGTTTAACTTGGTGCAATAAACAATAAGGGAATCACTCACTATTAATTTATTTAATTAAATTAATCATGAGATTTTGACAAAATAAAAGGGAGTTGGAAAAATGAACACAAGCTCAATAAAAATTCCTACTTTAATACTTGTAGATCCTTGAAAAATTATATCTTCCAATATGAAGATAAATGAAATTTCTATCACAAGTTTCAAACTTTATGATTCCAATAAACTTAATAAATGATTAAATCAAAAGTTGAACAAAAAAAATCATATAGTTTAGAAACTCAAAGTTTCAATCACTTAAAACAATTAAAGATTGAATCTTTAGTACTTGGAAGCCACAAAGAACAAACTTTTCACACTTAATGCTATTAATTTGCAATTATGTGAAAAATAAACCAAACTTTCCAACACAATTACTACCAAGTAATCATGCTAAAAGAGGTTTAAAATAGCATATAAATTAATGAATGAACCAAATACATAACCACCATAAATATGCAATGAATTTTCAAGGTTATAAAGACTTAAAATTTTTCGCCAAAACGAAAAATCCCTCGAATAGTGCATTTTTGGTTGTTGTTTTGGCTAAAAACAAACTTTTGAAGGGTAAAACCATTTCCAGAACACCTTTTCTACAAAAATTCACTATTTTTGGGAGAAAATTTGGGTTTGATAGCTGAAGTCAACTCTAATACGAGATTAAAATTAATAAAACTGAGCTACTAATCTAATTAACAACTTAAAACCAGAAAAATTAAGCCATAAAAACACCTTGAAAAATATGATTATAAAAATAAATGAGCAAGGCTCCGATACCACTGTTGGGTTTCGGTGAGTCCCCCCTCCTCTGAATACCCCAAAACAAAACTCACAATAACTGTAACCATAAACATAATAAACACAAGACTAAGTAATTATTACATTGTAGCGTGCTTCGCTCACCAAAACAAGCTCTTATTTGAAATCCTTCAAGTCCCGCTTACACGGCGACCTCCTTCAAGGTCCACCCGCAACGCAAGCACCGAACCAGTTTAATGCCTTGGAGTTAGCAAGGCATGACCTAAAAAAAACCCGAGTAATTAGTGTTCAAAGGTTTTCACACTGTGATGCCTTTTTCCATACTGATTCAAGTGAAGAATTCCCAACTACCTAGGTTGGTATTTATAGGCAAAGGCTCTCAAAATTCTCATCATCTTTCCATGTGGGAGATTTTCATTTTATTCATTTTATTTTAAATCTAAAATAAAATAAATAAGCAAGCTACTAATAAATCAACAAGTGTCAAGCTCACATGAGGGGTTAGGTGAGGACCATTTAGAGGAGGGGGGACAAACTTGCTCCTCAGTCTCCTTGTGATAACCGGCCACCTCATCTCTCTTACCCTCTCTTGTTATGTGCCACATGGAAGCCCCACTTAGGCACCAAGGCACCCCAAGTGAGCTGCCATGCTTTCTCTTTTGCTCGAGGCTACCCACGGCCAGCAGGCCCAACACGCTTGTGCGGGCTGCTGCAGCCGTCGGCTGCTGCTAGCTCCCTCGGCTAGCATGCCTTGCACCATATGTGCGGGCTGCTGCTGGCCCAATGCACAAATGGTTGTGGCAGCCATGCTAGCATGCACCAGCCATCCATAGGCTCGGCTTGGTGCGCATGCTAGCCACCATGCCCCTAGCACTCGGTTTTCTCGGGGTATTCATATGCTAGGAGTATTTTGTGAATTTGTTGATTTATTAATTTTTCTCGTCTCGTCTTTTTATTATTTTTTACTTGACTTTTGAAACTCGGTTTCGACACTCCAAGTTTGAATTTCCGAAGTCTAAATATTAATTACTTGGGCGACTTATTATTTCCCTTCGAATGAATTTGTCGCTTCAGTTCGCTAGTTTCTTGGGTGTGACCCGAAGGGTTCAGTCAAGATTAAGCTGTAATATTAATTACTTACTAATATTACTGATCGAAAGCGACCTCCACCTAGGCATTTCGATCACTTTCACTCACTGAATAATTAGCTTTCTGATAATTTCGAACCCTCTATCGGAATTATACACTTGTTTAAAGGACACCATTCCCTTCATCATTTACATCCATTTGTTGCTCATCTTGAATTTCTTCGAGAACCACTTTACTCTTAGTTGGCTTTCTATAGAGAAATTCTTTTTCTAGAAAGACACCATTGCGAGCAACAAACACTTTAATATCCTCACAAATGTAGAAGTAATACCCTTTTATTTCTTTGGGATAACCCGCGAAGAATAATTTATCTGATTAAGGGCCTAGATTATCACCTTGTAAACGTTTTACATAGGCTTCACATCCCCAAATCTTAAGAAAAGGCAACTTTAGAGCTCTTCCATTCCACATCTCATATGGAGTCTTTTCTACCGCTTTGGATGGGCTTCTATTCAGTACTTTAGCAGCTGCTTCCAATGCATATCCCTAGAACGATATGTGAAGATCAGTAAAGCTCGTCATGGACCGAACCATGTTTAGAAAGGTTCTATTCCTCCTTTCTGATAAACCATTTGATTATGTTGTTCCTAGAGCAGTTAACTGTGAAAGTATTCCACAATTAATCAGATGTTCATCAAATTCTTGGGTTAGATATTCACCACGGCGATCGGATCGCAACGCTTTAATCATTTTCCGAAGTTGGTTTTGTACTTCATTATGGAATTATTTGAACTTTTCATCAGTGAATGTAACCAAATCTACTTAAATCATAAGTGAAAGTAATGAAGTAACTAAATCCACCCCTAGCTTTTGAACTCATTGGTCAACGCACATCTGTATGTATAAGTCCAATAGATCACTAGCTCTTTAACCTATTCCTGAATAGGGTGACTTGGTCATTTTACCTAGCAAGCATGACGCACAGTTTTCAAATGATTAATAATCAAATAAAGAAAGGAGACTATACTTATGTAATTTCTGGATGCGCATTTGGTTAATATGACCTAGCCTACAATGTCATAGGTAAGTTTAGTTTGAACACTCTATTCTTTGCTTTTTATGATATATGTTATAGACATGGGTCGTATAATCTAATACATATAAACTAGTAACCAATTTAGCACTAACGTATCAAATATTTTCCCTTGAAATAAAACAACATTTGTCTTTAATTTCAAATGAAAATCTTTAATATCTAAAACATGAACTGAATAATGCATTTAGTAATCGTAGGAACATAATAACAGTTATTAAGTACCAAAATGAGTCAAGATGGGAGCTTGAGTTCATAGCTTCCAATAGCAAGTACAGCAACAATTGCTCCATTTTCTACTCAAAGCATCATCTCCCCTTTAGCTAGCCTTCTACTCGCTTTCCGAAGTTGGTTTTGTACTTCATTATGGGCCTCGTCCTCTCATGCTCGATCTAGGCCCTTTTTGTTACCTTATAAGATCCGTCCAAGTGGGCTTTAGCCTATTTTACTTGTTTAAATATCGTTAGTACCTATAGCTATAAGAAAACGACGACCCAAATGTCCGAACTTAATTATCTCCATAATTTGATCCATTTATATATCTAGTAATTGCACAGGACGAAGTCATAAATCCTTTAATCTCCCCCTTTTCTGAGACAAGTGTGCAATATTCAAATTCCTTAACTTAATATGGTTATTTTATAATATGATTTCATCACATATCGAGATCATATTAATCTGCAAATCGTTTCTTGAAATTTGAGTTAGAATTACAAAACCAAATGATTAATGAGTAATACATTTGAACGCGGCCACGTATTTTCTTAATTCTCCCTCTTCAAGTGGCCATGACACATTTCTTAATATAATAGGTAGACTCAATCTAATCTTGTGGCAACAAGGCTCCCACTCAACTTTTGAAATAACCAGGAAACACCCTTTATAATCTCCAGTTACGGGTAGAAGTTTGAGTGTACCACAGTCATAACATCCATTGAATGAAACCAATGTTAAAATTTCCACTCATGTCAAAGGAATCCACTAATATATCCGGAAGCTCTATACTTGAACTTCAAAGTAGGTCATTAGTTCAATCATGCATCATTCACTTGAAATCATTATTTAAGTTCAATCATGTCAAAGTGAATGACTGAGCATCACTATGCCCCTATAGCCCATGAAACTGTGCTATCCAATCAATCTTACATGCTAGTCCATTCATTTAAATCATTTATATCCACTTTGATGAATTCAAACTAGGAACTTAAATAATATATTAATTTTGTTCACCTGTGGGGTTTCATTCACCAGGTCATCAACCTGATGAGCCCATTAATTCATAATTATATTGGACATTTTATTTAATTTCCACAACAATAATTAAATAAGAGAAATGAAATTTCTATTTTAAACATAATTCTACAAATATATCCATTCCTTATGTAATATGTTTTCTCAAAACATACACAACTTAAATTACATTACTTGCTTCAATCCAAGTCTTTAATATGGCTCTCATAACTTAGTCTATGGAAGGGGTTTAATGATTTCTCACTCATAATAAAACTTTGCAGATCATGACATCCCGCTTGTCATTGATCTTATAAATGAGGTGATATCTCATATCTATTTGTTTGGATTTATGGTGTGACCCTGGCTCCTTTATTTTGGCAATAGTATCCTTTTAGTTACAGGAAAATTTGATCCAAACTTCCTCCTTAACTACTCTTAATGTAGCACACATATTCTTATATTGAGCATGCTACAGTGTTATGCTTTGAACTCTTCAAGCTTACTATACTTCTCTATACAGACACAAAAATGTATTTAGATCAACATCTAAAGTCATCTTATTTGTTTGGAAAACTTGCATCCGTATAACCTTTTGACCACTTGTTCACTCTTAACACCATAAACTAGAAACATTCCCTTAGTTCTTCACAAGTACTCAAGGATTTGTTCTTAGTAGCTTTTAGTGCTACACATGCACAATTCATATGTAACATCTTGCTTAGTACATATCATGGAAAATATAATGGACCTTTTTGCAAAAGCATGAGGTACACTATCCATACAACTCAACTCTACTAGCTTTTGAAGACAGTGAGTTTTACTAAGCGTAATACCATGAAACATGGGAAAAACATCCTCTCTTAGAGTCTTGCTTCATGAACTTGTCAAGATCCTTATAGACATAAATTACTCGATGTTGTCCAATCATTCTCAAAGTTTCACTTCGTGGATCTTGATTCCCAATATGCACATAACATCTCCTAAGTCTTTCATATGGAAACAACTCCTTAACCACTGCTTGACTGATTCAAGCATTGATATGTCATTTCATAAGAATTGTATTTCATCTACATACATGACCAAGAGGACCAATTGCTCCCACTAAACTTCTTGTCTCTACAAGATTGCTTATCATTCTTTGAGGAAATCAAACTGTTTGATTGTCTAATCGAAAAGAATTTTCCAACTCCCTGATGCTTACTTCAATCCATTAAATGAATTTCTGAAGTTTGCAAAACTTTCTAGGATTTCTGGTATTTAAAACATTTAGGTTGTATCATATACGTATCCGCCATCAAGAACATTTCAAGTAGGTGATTTTGATATCCAATGCTAAACTTCATAATTGAAATCAGCAATCACTAGAAGAATCCGAATAGGCTCACGCATCTAATAGGTTTGACCCTATTTGTAAGAATGTCATGGACTAACACATCTTTACAAACATGGAGTCTATACTGGATTTCTTGGCTTTCATCCATTTCTTGAGTTGGCACTTATCCAAAGCTTGCATGTAGGGAGGGCATGGATTCCAACTATTCCATTGGGAAAATTTTAAAATCCACCTTTTACTAGAATTTTAAAAAACTATTTGTTTTGATCCTAAGTAACCTACAGTAGGTATGAGCAACAATAGAATTATTCTCTTTGACTCTTTAAAGCCTTTCGTTCAAGTGGGACGATAGAAGCCTCGCTAATGGAATTAGCTTGCTTCGACACATGGTTTATCAAATTAACTGATTTCATATGCCTTCGTCTCTAATATAGTGTTATCCACATCCATTTGTTTCCCGTCTTGAATCTCATCCAGATCTAACTTTACTCCCACTTGGCTGTGTAGGAAGAGATTTCTTTCTATAAAGACACTATCGAGAACAACAAATACTTTGTTATCTAACGAGTGTAGGAATAATATCTCTTAGTTTCCATGAGAAAACCCACAAAGAACTATTTGCTTGATTTAGGGTGTATTATGTCATCTTTGTAAACATTTCACATCAATTTCATAACCCTTAATCTTGTTATGAAAATATAACTTTTGAACATTTCTAGTTCATAACTCTTATGACATCTTTTCTACTGCTTTGGTTAAGTTTTATGTTTATTATATTCGCAATTGTTGTTGTAATGCATATCCTAAAAACGATATTTGTAAATCATTCAATTTTTTTTCTATCGAACCATGGCAAGCAAAGTTTGATTCCCGCTTTCAACCTACATTTTAATTGTAATGTTTCTGGATTGTGAACTAATTCAACAATTCCCTTTTAAATGATCATTGATTTTGAGTTAAATATATATCTGTAGGGAAAATTTAAAGCTTTTAAAATCCCACTATATTGAACCCCACTGTGATCATACACTAAAGTACGGTGGCATCCAAAAGGGAAGAAGATAGAGCAAAAGAGTCGCCAACAAGTTTTTAAGGAACTTGTAAACCGTTCACGAGGTGAAGGTTACACCCCTTAACGATCCAAGAGATCGTCAACTCCATAAGGTCTAGAACAAAATAAGGTTTCGGGGATGAAGGTACAAATCCAAACTAAAAGAGATTGAACCTGCCCTAATAATAGGCCTCTACTTTATTCTGATCGTATTCATGTGCGCTTTTTGACTAACATGCAATCAATAGGTTTAACCCTTAACCTGTTTATCTATGTTGTTTGAATTTAATGCACAAATAAACTATTATTGGCGATCACTTGAATTATAATCACAATTAAACCTAACAAGATTATTAAATATCTTATTAAGCGTGATTACAAGTACCAATTCCCTTTAACATGCATAAAAGGCGTGATCAAGCAACAAAGAATAAATATCAAGCAACATAATAAATAATCAATATAACAATAATTATAATCGTTATCAAAATAATAATAATAATATTCATAATCATCATAATCATATTCACGTTAATATTAAAGCATAATAAACATAGCAAGATCCTAGGCATGATACTAACAAGATTAATAACAAACCCTAGCATGTCACTAAGCAATAAAAATCAAGTCTTTAACCCTAACATGATACTAACAATCATAAATATTAAGAAGAATATAGGAAGCATCGTACTTTTAATCATACTTAATATTAAAACACCCTAGACATGATACTAGGAATATCATAACAACAATATAAACATGATTTCTACATCATAATAATTAAAACCATAAAATTACTTACTTTGATGCTTCGTACCTCTTTCTAATAACAAAATACACACGTTAGTAACTTCAAGGAAAATAATAATCAAAACAATTAAATCAAATAATTGAAATAGAGATTTGGGACCAAACCCTCAGAAATTAAAACCTTTCACGTCTAGGGCGAAGGCAACCTCGAATATGGCTAGGTGTTTCTTGATCTTGTGAATGCGAAATTTTGTATGAAAACAAGTAAGAAAGAATTGAATGAATTAAAGAATGCTAATACTTGTGAATGAGGAGAATTGGTGAATGATAGATGTAGATGATTAATGATGGTTATTAGTGCCTGAAAACAGAGTTTTTAATACGATATTTATAGAGAAATTCAGCCAAAAAAGATAATTTAACAAAACAGAGTCTCACGCTCAGGAAACAAGGTTGGCGCCAACCTTGGCTAGCTGGCGCCAGGCACCAATGGCTAGCGCCTGGCGCCAAGCCTGGTTCCAGGCGCCAAGGCCTGGGGTTAGACGCCAGTCTTGATTTTAACGCGTTTTTGAAAATCCGATAAGTTTACCGTACTGGAGGATAAAATAATATAATTTCCTCGAAAATGCTATTTGATTTTGATTAAAACTCTGAAAAGTCAACAAAGTCAACTTATCAATGCTAATTGAATTAGGAATGAAAAGAACCTTCTAGAAGATTCTAGAAGACTAAAAACATTCCTAATTTCATTAGGAATGATAAATCATATTAGGCCCTCCCCTAGATCATTGGGCCGCAAATAAAGTTCAAACCGGGCCCAGATTAGTAAATTGGCCATAACTTCCTCAATATTCATCGGAATTGGGCTTATAATATATCATTGTAAAGGTCTTTGCAAGCCCCATCCAACTACACTACTATTGGACCCATATTATGGACCAACCAAACTGGATTGGCTGTTTTCTTAAAATAAGTTTTCAAAAACAGAGAGAAGGGAAAAGAAATAAAACTTTCCGCAACACTAGACCTTTCCACACTTTCGTTTCATTCGATTATGATTCGACGTGAAAGGTACTCATCACCGGATTTGGTTTTGGGGAGACACAAATGGGTGTCTACAATATCACAACAATCATATTGTAGAGTTAATTATTCATGTCAAACTGATTTTAAATTTCATTTTTGAATTTTGAACATTTCAATGATTCCAAGCTTTACGTCATTAAGTAATTATCATATAGTTACTTAAATCATTAATAAAAGCAATGAAATAGTTAAATCTCTTTGCTAATTCTTGAACTTATTGGTTCACACATATCATATGTTTGTGTTCCAAAAGGTCATTTTAGCTCTTTTACCCTTTCAACTAAAAGGCAACTTGGTAATCTTACCTTATCAAGCATAACTTCTAATTCTCAAGTGATTCATATTCAAATAAGAATAAGAGTCCATCCAAAAGTAATTTTTGATGTGCAAAATGGTTATGTGACCTAACCTTACTTTGTTGTAAGTAAGTTTATCTTTTAATCATCTAATATTACTTTTGTGTTCTACTTATATCAATGTCATAAAACAAAATAACTCATATCTAGAAAAATGAAACAATTTATTACCTTGACCGTGGATCAGCACTTGTCCATGCCAAGTAAAAACAAATTCAGTATTCAAAATAAAATTAGAATATTGTCTCATCAAAACCGGAATATTCTAAAGAAAATAAAACTATGAAGCCTATATCTGGCCACTCAAACACTTCTAGTGAACCTTCAAGCTTCATTTCCATGCTAGCATCACTTGTTTGCAATTCCAGCGCAACATTAATAATGTTAAGCGCTGCAACTTGGTATCACATACCTAAGTGAAAGTTAAAATGTTTATAACATAATACATGAGGTGGATGCTCCATTATTCTTGAGGAAGTCAAGGTATTTCTGGCAATTGCATTTCCAATGCCCTTTCTTCTTGCAATAAAAGCATTCACTTTCACTCGCAGCCTTGGGTTTTGGATTTGCCTTAGGCTTCTCAGGAGCCTTGGCAACTTGCTAGCCCTTGCTCTTGGCACTAGCCTTTTTCCCCTTCTTCTTGAACCCCTTTCCCTTTTGAATCATAAGAACTTACTACTTAGGTTCCTTAGGGTTTTTTTTCAGCACGAACCAGCATTGCGTGCAATTGATTCATAGTCTTTGCAGCAGCAGTCATGTTAAAGTTCATGATAAACTGGTTGAAACGTTCTGGAAGTGAGTGGAGAATTATGTATGTTTCCATCTCATCATTGTATGGGTGCCCCAATTTCTCCATATTTTAAATAAGGCCGATAAATTTGAAAACATAATCATGAACTGTGGTACCCTTCTCCATCCTTCTAAAATGACACCATGGAGCTCGTATCTTTCAACTCTAGCTTGTTTCTTAAACAAAGCTTTGAGTTCTGGCATGATTGTGTACACATCCTGATCCTCAAAACTCTTTTGAAGACTAGGCTCTATGGTAGCAATCATCAAGCAAATGATAGGCACAGCTCTATCATGAGTTTCCTTGTGCTTCTTAACTTCCGCTGTAGTTGCATTTTCTGGCAGAGGTCCTTGCAATGGGGTATCATTAACATCCTCTCTACCTTTAGATTTTAGTACAGGCCTTAGCATCCTTTCCCAAGTGGAAAAGTTTTCTCCTGTCAACCTATCCTTCTCAAGGAATGGTTGAAGATTGTAAATGTTGTTGTCATTATGATTACGACTACCCATCTAAGTCAAAATAAGACAAAGTTTATTTCAAATTAAAGTACCATAAGCAAATAATATAGGTAACTTTAAAGCACTTTATTCAATATTAATTGATCCCAATTGAATTTTATGTGATTCCAAGATCCTTTATTTTTATAATAGTTGACAAGACTAAGGCCCTACAATCAAGAATTAAATTTTCAAGGTGAGTAAACTATTTACTTATTACAACTCTTGTAACTCTTGGTTGAATAATCAACCATCACATGCTTAATTATTACCCTTTGTTTCAAGGTTCTAAATGCTTTAGGTAACCTTTTTTAGCATAACCAATTAAATATGTAGAATGTGATCTACCCCAAATTATCCAAAATAACAAGTGACACTCTGCGGAGGCCGATCCATCACTCACGATTGAAGGATTATTGGGTATCTAATTGGAAAAGCAATCTCAATATTACCGGGACCTAGATTCATTATGGTGTGATTATTTAGTGAACTCTAGTTCATCATCAATCAACATAAATAAAATCAAACATACATAATCTAATAATGCAATAAAACATGACATAGAACGACCCCTTAGCCCTAAGAAAACTAGAAATGAAAAGCTCCCACTTGAATCATCATGGATCTCCATCCACCTTGCTCTTTTGGGCCTTCACTTCATGTGCTTTAATGGACTCACGCTATTTAAATAACTAATCTATATAATAAAAGTTACAAAAATACTTAACGGCATGCATACTGTATTTAGATTACAAATGTACATCACGATGCACAGATCGTATTTAGAATCTATGGGCCATACTAGTCTATATACAGCAACATAATATCATATATTATAAAAAATATAATGCCATATAATAAATCACTCAGCATGCTTGTCCAAACTACAACATCGAATGTTCATAATTAAGTCAACGCATTTCCTAAAGTATCTCATATTTTAAATCATAATAAGATAATATCATATATTATTCATGACTAATTATAAAATATCATATATATTAATTAAGGCATGAGATAGAATCAAATCTTATTTTAATCTAGAAAGATAAATCATATTTAATCTTCCATGATTATCCTAACAAACTTAGGAGATTCTATCCTAATTATTAGCAAATCAAATAATTTTAAAATCAATTATATCCTAATCTAATTATAGGATAATCACATTATTTAAATCAATTATTATCCTTTGGAATATGCTCAGACTATCCTAATAAATCTTATCCAAAATTCACCACTTTAAATATGTATAATTACCAATTTAACAACTTTAAATATGGATAATATCAAATATAACAACTTTTAAAAAATTAATTTTATCCCAAATAAAAGATAATATTTTAAAAATATCTTATTTTATCCCGAAATAAATCATATTTATCTTGAAATATTTTAAAATAAAATAATCAAAATAATTTTATTTTTTTGAAAAACTGAAGCCGCCACATCGTCGACCACCGTGGTTGGCTTGCTAAAGCTAGCCACGATGGATGGCTGCTATAACATCAGCCACTGCATCAAGGGCAGCGGCCTGGCAGCAGCTCCTGCGGGCCACCGTGGTTGGCTAGCTATGGTGGTTGGCTGCTTTGCAGAGGCCACTGCCGCGCAAGGCAATAAGCAGTCCTGCAGCAGGTGTGCAACGCTTGCACATTGCTTGCCCACGGCCACCGGACCTCCGCCCTCCCTTTCCTTCCCTCTTGGACAGCCACCTGGTCAACAGCCGCCATGGCTGCGCCAACCAGCCGCGTCGGCCACTTAAAATATTTTTTTGGTTTTTAATTTAATTAAAATAACATTTATCAAAATAAAATTTAATCAGTCCATAAAATTAAAATTAAAATTAGGGTTTATCATAAAATTATTCCCAATTCAATTCTAACTTTTAAAATTAAATCTATGATCATACAAAAAGCATTTTTATTTAAAATCAATCCGATTAAAATTATGAAACATAAAACAATTCGAAATAAATCAAAAATCAAGCACAAAATCATATTTTAGGGCTATGAATTTTCGAAAAATTCAAAAATTAGGGTTAGGGGGTTCGAAAATTTCGAATGCTTTAGGGCTTAATTTGGTCCTCTTCATGGTTATTTAGAGCTATAAATTAACGTATTATTATAATCTAGCGTGTTTATGTAAGAGGCTAACTGATAAAACTGTAGGATTTTATAGGTACTATTAAGTGGAAAATGATGAATTATATTCAATCAAGCACCTAATCCAAGATCGCATGTATAACACACAAGACACATAATCATACCTTTGAAGTATGAATTCCACGTAGCAATTTGACAGGCAAATCAAGGATAGAATAGAGCCCCAAGCGTTGCTCCTATACTTAGTCCATGAGCTTCGAACGAGCTGTCCACCAATACTAGATTGGTCGAGTGAAATAGGAAAAACCACGATCACCACCTTTATAGAAAACCGACCACCGCACAAACCACCACCACCACGAAACACCACAATCGGCGCAAGGGAGAGGAAATACCCGTGAGAGTGAGAGAGGTTTGAGAGGGCTTTGTTTCGTGTTTGCTAACTCAGGTTTTGATCTTCCTGATCAATTGAATTACTGTGTCAGGCAATCCCTAGGCAACTAGTCTATATATAATCACATTATAATTAGACTAGGTTCGAAAGCCCAAAACCCTCCAATCCTCTCTATATGGCCGGCCATACTAGGGGATGAGGCCCATCAAAGGCCTCGTCCTCTCATGCTCGATCTAGGCCCTTTGTGTAACCTTATAGTATCCGTCCAAGTAGGCTTTGGCCTATTTTACTAGTCTAAAGATCGTTAGTACCTCTAGCTATGATAAAATGACGACCCAAATGTCAGAACATAATTATCTCCATAATTTGATCCATTTATATATCTAGTAATAGCACATGACGAATACAACAATTTCATCATTGTGTATTAGCTTGACAAGATCATATTCATCATGGAGTGAAAACAGAATAGTGCGATGTGCAAAGTCATCATCTAACGAAGATTGAGACTAGGTCGTTGAAACTAATCCTCCCACGGTCAAAACTAAATTTGTAAACACTTAACAAACCTAAATACTAGTATAGAGGCAAATCAAGGGTCGAACCCAAAGGAATGGGGAGAAGTTAACTATTGCCAAAGTTAAGCTATCTCAAAGCGTAAAAAGGGAATGTAGGTTGTCTAAGTTCAATTAAACAAAGCAAAGAAAAGACAAGGTAAATCAATATATCAAACACAAGGGATTTAGGATCCACATATTCTTATAATGGACACACACTAATTGGGTAGGAGATTGATCAATTCGAGTATTGCAAGGGAAGATAGATAATGCAATCGAAAGAGCTCAACAAGCTATTTCTTAGGGGTCTAACTAGCACCAACTACGAAAGACTCTACTAGGATCGTCACAAACCAAGCTCAATCGTTAAATGTGAGCTACAAATCAATGATCCGTATCAATGTAGGCACACAATGCAATCTAGCATGACAATTAAAGTTAGCTACTCTATAACTAATCATACACATGCACAAAATCGATCAACCAATTTAGTCACAATTCTTAATCAATCAAAAACTCCCAATTAGCTATGATCCATCACTCAAACAAGCTTCACCACATCCATAGCAAGTAAACTACTCACTATCAATGGAAGAAATCAAAATTAAAACTAAGTTAATCAACAAATTTATCATCATCATTTCAATCAAACCAAATTCAATCAACTAATCAACAAATTTGAACAATCAACAAACAATGGTAAACAATTGAAATAAAGAAAGTAAAGATTGCAATAAAGTAAAAGAAATCCTCACAAACTTTTGTGAAATCAAAGGAAATTGTGCTTAAAATCATCAATCATCAAATTCTTTCTCTAGAAATCTATGAACAAGTGTTTCTCTCTCTAAAACTCTAATTCTAATTCTCTGAAAAATCTCTAAAAATATATTCTCCCTTTAAAAATAAAAGAAAAGTCCATATATAGTAAAATTAACAAAGAGAAGTTAGTTAGATCGTCCAAAATAGACCCGTACAAGCGTTGCCTTCTTTAAGAAGATGTGCGGACGCGTAAAAATAGGTATAAAATAGGGGGAGTAGAATACACGACCGCGCCTGGGCCACACGCACCCGCACTTCTGGGCCGCGCGCCCGCTTGGGAATATGGCATCCTCCCCTCTCATTTCGATGCTCCTTGTGCACTCCACTTAATTTACTTGATGAGCACGGAGCATGGCAGACCCAAAATCACCTCGACGGTGGATTCAACACGAGAATTCGTGCCCCCACGGCTTAAATGCACGACATAAGGTCAATTGGAACTTTCACATCTCCAAACTTGAGCCTAAATAGAGAACACTAGGCATACTAATCAATGCAAGACTCATCGGGAAGAAACCTCGGGAATCCTTAGATAACGATCTTAACCTGAAAAATGAATGAAAACAAACAAATAAAAGGGAAAAAGATAAAATAAACAAAGAAAATTCATAAAAATGGAAAATCAACTAAGTAAAGTGAAAACTTAAGAAATAAAGAGCAAAACTAAGGAAAAAGAAAAAAAAGATTTATCAAAGCAATCTAAAATCACCCTAAAAGAGAACAAATGAGTGCCACAAATGACACTTATCAAATTCCCCCTAGCTAAACTTTTGCTCGTCCTTGAGCAAAACCAAGCAAGCGAGAAAAAGGATGAAAGACTTATTCAAAACTGAAAAAGAAAGACATAAAAAGAGAATATACACTAAGACTCACTTTCGTAGGAATCACAGTTTCCTAAGAGATTAACCCATAACTCTTCAACAAAAAACATGAGGCAAATCACAAAAGTAAAACCTTTACGAATTGAACTTTACAAAATGACTACACTTCAAATGAATAAACAACTTTCTTAAGCAAATAGGGGTATGCATGTTCCAAGATATATGAGGTTGATTGAAACAAAGAATATGCTAAGCGTAGAGAACTAGTTATCACAATCCACCTTCATCTCATTCGATCTTACTACGGTCTCCCTATAGTCTCAAATCTCCCTCTATTGAGCATCTCAATAGCTCCTCGAAGGAGCCGGAAAAGAACATATTTTAGGCTACTCGACGTCTTGACTTTGCATCCCCACTCTTTAGGCCTTAACTCATAATGCCCTCCCCCGATATTTGACTCAACCTCTATTCAGAAGGTCTTTCCCAATGGTTGTAACGAAAGGGAAAAAGGGTGAGGGTAGGCTTAAAATTTAGAATTTGGTGGTATTCCTAATTAGTGAAGCAAAAGAGTGATCAAACCTTCTCCTCATAACCAAGTAATCACCAAACAAAAACAAAGTAACACCCCCAAGCTTATTCAAAGCTATATCCACAATCATATATACAAAAAGTGTAAACACTTCTCCCCCAATCTTAAAGGAAGCATTGTCCTCAATGCTTGAAAAGGAAAAAAGAATCACATCAAAATATTTTTGTATTTCTCATATTTTCACTTTTTTTCAATTTTGCTATAGAGTTTGAATGAGTTTTGCTTTTTTTTTCATTTTTTCAATTTTTCATGATTTCACTTTATTCATTGTCCTCACCTATTTTTTACTTATGGACGCCTTTTTCATTTATTCACTTGCCATTATTCACAAGATATATAAAACACAAGATTTCTTACAAAAAGAACCAATATCCAAACTCATATACCACAATCTCCAATGGCATTATCATTTGCTTCACAAAAACAAAAAAAATGGAAATAAAAAAGAAACAAAAGGCTCAAAGATCTAAAGATGTGGATTGAAAAGAAGGGAAAAGGCTCAAATGGTTAGCAAGTAGGCAAATGTAAACCCAAGAACTAAAAATAAGAAAATTATCCTAGAAAAGAAAAATTACCACCCCGAAAAGATGCCTTTGTCCTCCCTAGATGGTTCGGTCTCGCGTTTGAGAATTATGAGTCAAGATTCAAGATTAGGTCCACAATAGTCAAGGATCCATGCCGCTCATGCAAGTAATTGTAGAAGTCTTGAAAAAATTTTAAACCTAACATGGATGTAGCAAAAACACACAATAGGTGTTAAATAGACCATAGGAAGCAACTATCAAGCATGCCACAAACAAGTAGAATCGGGTTTCATGACCCCCATAGTTCTTAGACATGCTACCTTAGCATACGCCATCCTAGAATTAACCAAGCATATTCTCAAACCGTGCATACCACTACCAATTAGGAAGATGTTCATTCAAAGCAAAAGTCTGTTGGTATATAGTCCAATCCACAACAAAGGCAACAAAACGAAAAGTATTGCCCAAAAACATTATTCAAACCATGATCAAAAAGAAAAGAAATGAAAAGAAAAGTAAAGAAAAATAAAGAAAATAGGAAAACAAAGATAAAGGAATAGTAGGAAAATAAAGAAAGGAACAATGATGCAAGTATAACACGTAATTCCCAATTGTCAAACAAGTGGTCATTTGACAACAACGTCAATGACCCCAAACACAAGGTGTTACAATCATACATCCTCGAACCATTCAAATTCTCCTAAAACTAATCCTAATCTATGCATCCAAGAAAAGTAAAGAAAGAAAATAAGAATGATCTCACCGGGCTTCCAAGAAATGCCAATAAAAATAAGGCGAAAGATTAACCACCTTCATTAATCTTCAGGAATCAATATCATCATCATCAAAGCCAAGTGAGAAGAAAAATAGAAAATAGAGCTATAAACAAAGAAAATAGTTAGTAACTTCAAAACAAAGTAAAAGAAATAAAAACTAAACAAAAAGAAACTACAAAGAAAAAATCAAGTTAAAATACCAAAAAGAAAGTAAGAATAAGCACAGAAATCTAAAGGAACTATACGCTAAACTAGCAACTAATCATCTAGACTACAAGAATTGGATTAAAGGGATTTAGATTCAAGGGTTTTGGATATTAGGGCTTTGGATTCACGGGATTAAACAACATGCATCATCATCATATAAATCAATCGCAACAACAACATCATCAAGAGAGAAAAAATAAACATGGAAAGCTCATACAACAATCAAACACCATCAAGAAGAGGCCAAGGTATTTAAATATCAATCATTGAGGAAAAAAGTAGACAAGGCAATTTCCAACAACACTAATGGCCACCAAGATAAACCCCTAAGAAAATTAAGTTCCCTAAAGCTAAACATGAATACATCTCAACATTCCATCAATACAAAGCAAATAGCACATAAAATAAGGGATGGAGGAAATATGCACAAAGTAGGGGAACTACCTACCACTCGGCCCGGCATTATCATTGCCATCCCCGTTATAGGAGAACCCAGATGGGGGACCATAAAGATCCCATTCCCTAGTGTAATCAGGTGGCCAACAATAGTGCCCCTTAAAGTTTTTTTTTTTTTCCAAGGTGCAAGTGTAGAATATTGCTCGGGCAAGGCGAGAGGTAGCGGATGATCGGGGTGGACATAGGGGTAGTTAGGATCACCCCTATAATCTCTCCCACCGGGAACACGGTCATCGTAGTTATCGTGCTCATCGGGGAATGAGCGAGTCTCGGTGTTGGACCCCGGAGGTCCTTGCCAATAAGGATACCCACTTGATGGATTAGGACCAAGTTGGGGTGGAAAGTAAGGATATTTAACCGCGGGGGAGAACTCCCCACGATTAACACTAGCATCATACAAATGTTGTTGTTGGAGAAATAAACCTTGTTGCATCTCCGAAATGCCTCTCATTTGATTATAAATTGCTTTAAAATCTTGATCATACAAGCCTTCCAACCGAATTTGCATCCCCTTCATTTGCTTACTAAGAGCATCCATATTGGGGTTAGAAAATTTTTATTGTTATTGCTCTTGATGTTGTTGTATGTTGCAATTGTAGTTGTTGTTGTTGTTGTTGACGATGTTGTTGTTGAAATTGTTGAATCCTCCAAATAAACCAATTCAAAATCCAAATTAGAAACTCCACAAACACCACAATAGAACCACAAAACACTTCCAAATACCAAATTCACAACTCATTGAACAATGACACCAATCACACAAGCAACAACTCACTACCAAAAATCTTAAATTCCAACTTCTTGCAATCACCAGCAAATTAACCAATTTTGCTATACAAACATACAACAATACAATGTTAAGAAAAATTAATCAACAACAATCACAAATAATCAACCAAAAATCATTTATAATCATCAAAATCACCAAAACACATACTACTACTATTCACTAACATGAACTATCAAACTTTTGCAACAATATGATACAATTATGTAAAATAGAGTTAAAGAAGAAGATTATTCCAACTAGAAGCAAGATTGATTAAGAACTAGCTCAAATTCTCACCAAAAAGAAAAACCCAAAATTGGTCTTCAATGGAGGAAAGAAATTGGAGGTTGATAATTGAAGAAAGTAGTATGATCTTTGTTGTTAAAGATGATTTTGTAGAAGGAATTTGGTAATTTGTGATGGATTTTTTATGATTGAAAGTTTAAATTTGATGAATAAAAGCTAAGATTTTTGGTGTTCTTGAGTGAGAAAGAGATAGTGCATGCTAGGTTGATGGTGAAGGGGAAATGAGGGAAAAAAGGAGAAAGAAAGAAAAATAAAGGGCTCGGCCTGGCTGGGTGCGCGGCCGCGCGAAACCCTGGCGTGCTCGCGCCCCTGCTTGGCACGCCCACACTTCGTGGCTTCCTTCTTGAAATTTTTGCTCGGTGCATTCAATTGTGGGCTCATTGTCCAATATTATCCAGGGATTATTGAACCAACAAGTATGGAAGTTTCAAAACACGATTACAATGGGTTCAACATCCACTAATAATGAGAGCACCACAATGAACCCACAAAGTTTAAAGTTACTTCAAATTTTAACGCAACTTTCCCTAACTTACCTCACTACATTACCTTACCCTTTTACATTAAAATGCGATAAAATTAAATATATTCTCATCAAAAACACAAGACCTTCCCATTGCTCATGCTTGCTCAAAATTATCCATATCCAATGAATTTGACCTATCAATCCAAATAAAAACAAGTGAAAGGAAAGAAAAAACAAAAGAAAGAAAATTAAGAAAAATAGAAATCACAAGAAAAAGGGTTAGAAATCCTAAGCTCGACCCTTCCTCCAAATCACGGAGGGTCAAAAAGCTCCACCTTATCCAAAGGGAGAGGGTAAAATCATTGCAAAGCTTGTGAAAAATCACATCATGAACCATGTCATCATGAATCATAGAAACTGAATCAAACTCTTTAGACTTCAACTTCCTCTTGAATCTCTTGGAAACTCTCTTTCTCTTCCTTGATCTCTTCTTCCTTGGATCCTTGAGATCCTCATGTTCACCTGTAGGGAATATTTATAGCATTACCCCAAACTTGAACCAAACTGTGATCATACACTTAAGCATGGTGGCGTCCAAAGGGACAGAAGCTAGAGCAAAAGAGTCGCCAACAAGTTTTAGGAACTTATAAACCGTTCACAGGGTGAAGGTTACACCCCTTAACGATCCAGGAGATCGTTAACTCCAATAAGTCTAGAACCATGACTGGAAGTTCGGGCATGAAGGTACAAATCCAACCTAAAAGAGATTAAACCTTCCCTAATAATAGGCCTCTACTTTATTCTAATCGTATTCATGTGCGCTTTCTGACTAACATGTAATCAATAGGTTTACCCTAAACCTATTTATCTATGTTGGTTGAATATTAATGCACAAACAAAACTATTATTGGCGATCACTTGAATTACAATCAAATTAACCCTAAACAAGATTATTAATTATCTTATTAAGCGTGATTACAAGTACCAATTCCATTTAAACATGCATAAAAGGTGTGATCAAGCAATAACAATAAATATCAAGCAATATAATAATAAATAATAATAATAATAACAATAATTATCATCATAATAACAACCATAATTAAAATAATCATGTTAAAGCATAATAATAGCAAGATCCTAGGCATGATACTAATAAGACTAATAACAAACCTTACCATATCACTAAACATTAAAAATCAAAGCTTTAACCCTAACATGATACTAACATGCATATTAGGAAAGACAATAGGAAGCATAACAATAATCATAATAAGCATATTTGATATTATAACCTTTTCCCTAAACATGATACTAGGAATCATTGTTGTCATTCAAAACATCAAATTAAGGAAAACATCCTAACATGATGTTAGGAATCAAAATAGGAACCCTAAACATGATTTCTATATCATAATAACAATGCAAACAATTAAAGCACTTACTTGGATGCCTCGTACCTCTTTCTAATAACAAAATACACACATTAGTAATTTCAAGGAAAATAATAAATCAAACAGTAAGGGTTCGTTTGGCAATGCTGTGGTTTTCTGTTTTTTGGTTTTTTGTTGTATAAAAATGTATGATATATGTCACATAATGAATAAAAAATTATTTAAACTTATTAAAATCATAATAATTTTCAAAACTGACAACAAAAAAGTGGAAACACCTTTTTTCTTGTTTTCTGTTTTTGGTTTTTAGTTTTCAAAAAAAAGGAAACTAAAAACCAAAAATGATACCAAACAAGCCCTAAATTAAATCATTGAAAGAGAGATTTGGGACCACACCCTCAGAAATAAAACCTTTCACGTCTAGGGCGAAGGCAACTTCGAACTTGGCTAGGTGTGTCTAGATCTTGTGAATGCGGAATTTTATTTTAGAAAAGCTAGTTTAGAAAAGAGAGAGAGAGAGAGCATCAAGAATTCCTTGATGAGAGTTGGTGAGAAGAATTGAGAATTGAGGATTCAAAACAAAGGTTTTAGGAGGTTATTTATAGTGAAAATCAGCCGGATATGATAAAAAACGAATCAGAGTTTCGAAAAGAATAAAACACGACGATGTCGCCAAACACGCGCCTGTCGCTAGTCGCTAGGCGACAGACATGACGTACGGCGCTGCAATCAGTTTTCCACGCGTTTTTTATTTTGATAAAATTTAAGCGTACGAGAGGGTAAAACTGTAATTTCCTTAAAACACTTCTTTTATTCTAAATAAAACTCTCAAAAGTCAATTTATCAATGCTAATTAAATTAGGTATCAAAAGAACCTTCTAGAAGACTCTAGAATACTATAATCAATCCTAATCGCATTAGGAATGATAAATCAATAATAGGCCCTCCTCTAGATCATTGGGTCGCATATAAAGATAAAACCGGGCCTAGTTTAGTAATTTGGCCATAACTTCCACATTATTCATCGGAATTAGGCTAATAATATATCGTTAGAAATCTCTTTTCGAACCCGATCCAACTACATCATTATTGTACCCTTGCTATGGACCAAACTAAACTGGATTGGATGTTTTCTTAAAATAGGTTTTCAAAAACAGAGAGAAAGAGAAGAAATAAAAACTAACCGCAACACTAGACTTTCCACACTTTTACTTCATTCTATTATGATTCGACGTGAAAGGTACTCATCACTGGGTTTGGTTTTGGGGAAACACAAATGGGTGTCTACATCACCACTTAAAAAACAATTCTCATCTTCCTTCAAAGAAAGCTCAAACCAAGAAGGCATTTCAAACTCATCCTCTTTGACGGATCCTTGTCTTCTTCACTAACTACCTTTCTCTAAACACTTTCAGGAACATCATCACAAGCTACAACATATCATCAGTAAAAGACACAAACATGCAAACATTAGCATTCGAAGACAATGAATTTATGCACAAAATTCCTTGCACATAAGATAGAGACTCATGCATCTACTTGAGCTTAAAACTTGCCTTAACATCACCAACACACAAGGTAATCATGCCACCTTTCACATCTATTAAAGCACCCGAAGTTGTTAAGAATGGCCTCCCTAGGATGATAGGAATGTTGTCATCTTTCGCAATCTCTGGCACAATGAAATCAATGGGAATAATGAACTCTCCTATTTTGAGGGACACATCCTGAATTCCACCATTTGGGAACTTAATAGAACGGTCGGCCAATTAAATGGTAATGTTGGTTGAAAGGAGCTCACCTAACTTGAGTTTTTTGAAAACAGAGTAAGGCATGATGCTAACACTAGCACCAAGATCACAAAGGGCATTTTAAATCAATTTCCTATTAATATTACAAGGAATGGAGAAATTTTCGGGATTCTTCATCATCAGGGGCAATCATTATGGATAAAGGCACTATAACACTCCCCCAAATTCACCGATTCAACCACATTGCAATCTTTCTTACCGCTCAAGATTTCCTTAAGAAATTTAGAATAGTTAGGCATTTCTCCCTAAACATCGGTGAAAGGAATAGAAAGATAGATCTTCTTAAGCATCTCGATAAATCTCCCAAATTTTTCACCCAACTTATACCTATTGAAATTTTGGGGACATGGAAGTCTCGGTTTGAAATCCTCATCTTGCTTCCTCTTTTTTTCAACACTCTTCTCATTAGAACTCTCACTCATCTTGCTAGACTCATCACTCATCTTTTTCTCTTGAACTTCCTCATTTCTCACATTCCTTGACACCTTGTTCTCATTTTCCTCACTTGAGTCACTCCTCTTCTCACCCTCCTCTCTCATCCTATAAACTCTATCTTCAAGCAATTTTCAACTCCTTGTGGTGATGGAATACACGGGTTTCTTAGGATCAACTCCTTGAGAGGGTGATTAAGAAGGGCTAGCACAATCTTATAAGGTATTGTCTAGTTGAGTGATTTGGGTCTCAAGCATCTTGTTATGTGTCATCATTTCATTAAACTTCTTTTCACTTACCGCCATGTAAGTGCTCAAAATCTTTGTTTGATTTTCAATGATCTCCTCTAAGGTAGTCTTAAAATATGGGGGTTGAGCATAGGAATTATCACCATTGCCTTGAGGTCTTGGAGCAAATCTGGGTGGAGGTCACCTTTGGTTGTTGTTTTGAAAATTGCCTCTATTTTTATTATTCCAATGATTTAGCCTTGATTGTTGCCAAAATTTTGGTGTTGGCCACCAAAGCCATGAGATTGGTCTTGATTTTCATACCCTTGGCCTTGGTTTTTGTTACTATAACCTTGGTTGTTATAGTTACCTCGAAAACCTTGATTTCCTTGGTTCCTATAACCAACATTGTTGTAGTTATCAAAACCACCATGTTGGTGAGCATTCCTAGTCCCAAAATTCCGTGGACCATCAAATCTTTGTCCATTGTTATTTTTGGAAACAAATTTCACTTGATCACAATCATTGTTTTCAACGTCATCACAATTTTAAAAATCATGTGGACGACTGGAGGAGTCATGGTCATAAGACCCACAAACATCACAAAAGACACAACCACTTGGCATATTACTTGAAGTAGAAGGAGGGGTAGAGTTAGAAGATGTTCTTCTCCCCTTAATGTGGGAGGGAGGACTTGGTGCAATCGAAGAGGCACTCTCTAGCTTAGCCTTGATCAATGTCATATCCTTCCCCAAGTTTTAAAATTTGGGAAGACAAGTTATTGGTTGCATTGAGATGATCAACCGAATAGACCGTTGAGCCACTCTTGCTTGTCGAATCTCTCTCTCCCTCATGCCAATTCATGTAGTGACGAACTACATCCTCAATTATATCTACAACCTCTTCCTCAGTCTTGTTCATGATAGGGCCTTCAGCATCGGCATCCAGACAAGATTTGACTTGAGGACTCAAACCTTCACAAAAGATTTGAATGATTTGGTATGTTGGAATCCCATGGTGAGGACATTCTCTTTGGTAATCCTTGTACCTTTCCCCTGATTCATAAAGACTCTTTTCCGGCTTTTGTTTTAAACCTTGAATGAGGGCTCTCGCCTCGACCATCTTCTTTTGGGGATAAAAGCGGGATAAGAATTCCTTTGTAACTTCATCCCAAGTGGTCAAAGAATTAGGCTTCACCTCCTTGTCTAACCACTCCAAAGCACTTTCGATTAGAGAGAACGGAAATAGCTTGACCTTATGAATTCTTGAGAAACCCCATTGACCTTGATTGTATTACAATACATCTCTAACTCTTTGAGATGATTTAGTGGGATTTCGTACTTGGCACCACTAAATTGCCTTCTTTCAATCATTGTTATCAGTGTCGGCCTTATCTCAAAGTCATTGGCGGGTGTTGTTGGTGAAGCAATGCCACTCTCAAATCTATAAGCACCGGGAGTTCCCAACTTCTTCAATGCTACTCTTGAATTAGCTCCCATGCATCCTCAATCCTCTTCTTCTCTTTCTTGATGAATTCACTCTCTTGGACAGCTTAGACTTGAAGAACGATTAGCAACCCTTATCCTTGTTATGGCTCTCTAAATTTTCAAATCAAATGAAACTAGAGTTCGTTCTCTTGCCCTACGCATACAAAACTCAAAGCAAATATCAATAGCAGGGCTACAAATGTAGCCTAAAAGGAAGAGAAATCTTTTTATTTTTTTCCAAATAAAAGGAATAGACTCAAACAACAATAGCAATCACCATGCCTTCCCCGGCAACGGTGCCATTTATGACGGGGGTTCAGACTAGGTCGTTGAAACTAATCCTGCCACGGTCAAAACTAAATTTTTAGACAATTAACAAACCTAAATACTAGTATAGAGGCAAGTTAAGGGTCAAACCCAAAGGAACGGGGGGAAGTTTACTATTGCCAAAGTTAAGCTATCTCAAAAGAGAATGTAGGATGTCTAAGTTCAATTACACAAACAAAGGAAACACAAGGTAAATTGATATATCAAACACTAAGGATTTAGGGTCCACATATTCGTCCAATGGACACACGCTAATTGGGTTGGAGATTGATCAATTCGAGTATTGCGACAGAAGATAGAAAATGCAATCAAAAGAGCTCAACAAGCTATCTCCTAGGGGTCTAACAAGCGCCAACTACGAAAGACTCTACTAGGATCATCACAAACCAAACTCAATCGTTAAATGTGAGCTACAAATCAATTGTCCGTATCAATGTAGGCACACAATGCAATCTAGCATGACAATTAACGTTAGCTACTCTTTAACTAATCACACACATGCACAAAATCAATAAATCAATTTAATCACAATGCTCAATCAATCAAAAACTCCAAATTAGCTATGATCCATCACTCAAACATGCTTCACCACACCCCTAGTAAGTAAACTACTTACTATCAATGGAAGAAATCAAAATCAAAACTAAGCTAATCAACACATTCATCATCATCATTTCAATCAAACCAAATTCAATCAACTAATCAATAAATTTGAACAATCAACAAACAATAACAAACAATTGAAATCAAGAGACTAAAGATTGCATTAAAGTAAAAGATTTCCTTATAAACTTTAGTGAAATCAAAGGAAATTGTGCTTAGAACCATCAATCATCAAATTCTCTCTCTATAAATCTAAGAACAAGTGTTTCTCTCTAAAACTTTAATTCTAATTCTCTTAAAATCTCTAAAAATCAATTCTCCCTCTAAAAATAGAAGAGAAGTCAATATATAGTAAAACTAACAAAGACAAGTTAGTTATATCGTCCAAAATAGACCCGTAAAGGTGTTGCCTTCTTCAAGAAGATGTGCGGCCGTGCACAAATGGGTATGGAATAGGGGGGCAGGATACACGGCCGCGCAAGGGAACAGGACAGCCTCCTTCCCTCTCATTTTTATGCTCCTCGTGCGCTCCACTTTATGTGCTTGATGAACACGGAGCATGGCAAACCCAAAATCACCTCGACGGTGGGTTCAACACGAGAATTCGTGCCCCCACGGCTTCAATGCACGGCCTAAGGTCAATTGGAACTTGCACATCTCTAAACTTGAGCTTCAAATGGAGAACACTAGGCATCCTAATTAATGCAAGACTCGGGAATCCTTGGACAACGATCTTAACCTGAAAAATGAATGGAAACAAACAAATAAAAGGGAAAAAGATAAAATAAACCAAAAAATGCATAAAAATGGAAAATCAACTAAGTAAAGTGCAAACTAAAGAAATAAAGAGCAAAACAAAGGAAAAAGGAAAGAAAAGAGCTATAAAAGCAATCTAAAACCACCCTAAAAGAGAATAAATGAGTAACATAAATGATACTCATCTAATTCCCCCAAGCTAAATTTTTGCTCGTCCTCGAGCAAAACCAAGCAAGCGAGAAAAAGGATGAAAGACTTATTCAAAAATGAAAAACTAAGACATAAAAAGAGAATATACACTAAGACTCACTTTCGTAGGAATCACGGTCAATTTTGGCAACTAAAGACAATCCCTCACTAGTAGAAAAATAGCTATCCGTAACGGGCAAAAGCAGCCTATCCGTAACCAGCAACGGGCGTTACGTATGTTGCCGTTACGGATAGGATATGATATTCGTAACGGGCACTTTGACTGCCCGTTACGAATAACCCGTTATTCTTAACGGACAGTTTGACTGTCCGTTACGAAACGGACAGTTTAATTGTCGTTACGAATAACAAGTTATTTGTAACAAGCATTTAAACCGCCCGTTACAAATACAATTGAAACCAAATTCTAAAAAATGCAGCAAGTGATACATGCTAGTCTGCTGCCAAATTTGAATTACTATTATAAAATCCAGCATATGCTGGATAGTGGATAGCTTGATGATTTTATCAATTACAAAAAATAAATAATTTTAAATAATATTTTATACAAGTATACAGTTCAAATTCAATTAGCAAAAGCTATACAACATTCAAATGATTTTATCAATTAAAGAAATTAAAAACAAGTCATGCACTTGCTAATTGCTATACTTAAGATTAGATTCAAATTCGATCCGTTTCTCTCTCGTTTGCTCATAATTCGAAACTGTTTCAGCAACAGCAATAACAGCAGATTGTTGTTCTTTATAAACTTATATTGCCAATAAAAAATTTTAAATCAGATATTACTAGAAAGTTGCAAAGGATCATTTATGAATGAAATATATATGTTACAAAAACAGCCACCCACGAAGAAGTAGGTCCAGGTGTTGAGGACAACCATTCAGAAACATATTAGATATCACATACAAGTGGGTTTTCCCATATTCTTATGGCCAAATGTTACAGTGGTGACATGTTAGATAAGACAAATACAAGTATTAGAAACAAACACATTTGATTAGCTTTACAATTTTACAAACCTGATTTTCAGCTCCGATAGGCACAGCAAGTGAACTGAGAATGCTAGAGCCATCACTACTTGTCTTGTATCTCTCATAATCAAGAAGAGCCTGCAAAAAAAGAACTATTAAATATTAATACGCATAGCACACAAACACAATCCAATAACAAATCATATAATAAACAAAACTTACAAGCAATTACCAAAATATAAAATAACAGAGCTATACACAAGGGAATAGAAGAAATGACTACAGTTATAACAAAGCTGCTACATTCACCTGTTCTCAATACATCATTTGACTTCTTTATCGTGCCCATACATTGGCCTTCACTACTAACATTCAAAATCGAAGGATAAGACAAGCGAAAAAGCTTGTTTCCACTTGTAATATTTCAACTTTTTAGGAAACCGCCGCTCCAAGACCTTACACTAATCAAATGTCAAGATGAATTCGGCAACCTCAACAAAAGTTGCATCTTTTCCAATGCCAACTAAAACTAGAAAACATATCAACCAACTCAACAACAACTCAATTGTAATAAGTTTGTAACTATATTCCATCAAATTCAAATCTGACAACACCAATTAGTTGCAACAAAATCCTATAAACAACATTTTCTTATCAATAACATAATCAAATAAACCAAACTTTAAGCCAAATTATAAATCATAAACTTCAATGTTCAACAAAAAAAATGAGATAATTAAGTAAAAATTGAAACTCAAATTAGACTAACCAAGATGTGAATTAACGGAGAGAATAAAGGAATTATGGAAAAGATCAAGGATAAGCTTCCTGGTGGTCACTAAATAATTTAACTCACGTACATCTTTGTACTGCTTAAACACCTCTGGTATCTTTAATGTTGTTCCTTTTTCCATGTAGAAATCTGAAATATGTAATGCACTATGTATAAGAAGCAACTCTATTTTCTAAACTTTTTTTTAACGTCGCTAGTAATCTTAAACTGTAATAAAAATATTTATTTAAAAAAAAATTCCTATAACTGGAGATTCAAATTTCACTTTCAGCTTTTTTATTTTGGAATACAGATAATATAATAGAAAATTTTGCATAGACAAGCAAGCATAAAAGAAGCATTAAGAAACAGAAGGTGGAAGTACATCATACAGTTAAATTGCTCATACTAACACAATGAAAAGCAATTGCCAAATGCTGGAATTCACAAACTTAATTGACTCATAAAATTCATTTAACCTTTTGACGATTAGTACCACAATTAATTCCAGCTATAGTTCAAAAATTGGAACCATAATTGATTAGTCATTAACTAACTCAAATTATCCATGCTATACTTAGCAGCTTAAATTTCCTAGCAATGAGATGGAGGACAAGAAAGACCCAAGTGAGGATAAAATTACAAGCTTTTAATCACATGGCTCACATATCTCACATTCTCACTAACTCAATTTTTCGATTCCCATCCTAGATCCATTCTACAAATACCCGTTTTTCTAAATTCAAGGATGCTGATCTTTCTTTGATTACATTAAAATTAGGTTTTTGCTAATCCAACTATTATTTTTTTATACCTTTACTAACCAACAACTGATGAGAACTAAAATTCGATGATATGTGTGTCGTGAATTTAAACATGTTTCTTGATCCTAACTTGTAGGAGCCCTTGAGATCGTAATAAGTTTGTTACTATATTCCATCAAATTCAAATCTGACAACACCAATTAGTTGCAACAAAATCCTATAAACAACATTTTCTAATCAATAACATAATCAAATAAACCAAACTTTTAGCCAAATTACAAATCAAAAACTTCAATGTTCAACAAAAAAAATGAGATAATTAAGTAAAAATTGAAACTCAAATTAGACTAACAAAGATGTGAATTAACGGAGCTATCATCGCCGCGAATCTGAATGCTACAATCTGGACAATTAACAAATTCATTACCAGAAGTTACGGCTTCCGAATCATCGTCAATTTTCTTCGATTCCGCCTTTGTAATTGTAGAGTCATTTTCGACATCGGAATCATCATCCCTACCACTATCATCCAAATAATTAGAAGCCCCTTATTCTGACCAGCAATCACCGGCGATTCTCAGACACCTAAACATTCTTCCCTTCTCACCTAATCAACTCCAAAATAAACAAAAATCATAATGAAACCGCAAACACAAAAAAAAAAAAAAAAAAAAAATAAATAAATCAAAAATTATCAAATCAAAAATCTAAAAAAAGGGCAAATTACAAAGAAAACTTCGTTGAGGAACCGCATCTATCATCAAAATCGTACACAAGAGAGTGGCGATTCTGCTTCAAAAGCTTAGGGTTTGAATGAGCAGAAAAAAGGGATATTGAGGCGGTGAAATTAGGGCAAAAAACTAGGGTTTTGTTCACTTTCTCTTAAAGAAGAAGCGGGTTTCTCCAATCTAATTTGCTTGAAAAAATCGAAGAGATATAAACACCCATAACTGCAATGTTCTTGACCCTGAATCATCACCCCCATATTCACTTCTAAGTAACGAGATTCGTTCAAAAGACATTCTAAATTGGGTCCTCCGCCATTGATGCAATTTAGAGAAAAGAGAAAGAGGGGAACTTTGGGAATTAGGGTGGTGAAATGGAGGAGATTGAGTGAATGGATTGAGGTGAATCGGAGAAGAGAGCGAGCTGAGATTGAGTGAGATAATTAAGAGGAGAGAGAAAAAATGGGAGGTTTGACGGCTAAGGATAGTGAAGTGTGAAACCCTAATATGAGGCCTTTTAAAGGGAGGTTAGTTATGTATGAGTAAATGCATAACGAGGGGCATGGGGGTCATTTCACGTAAATGCATTTATGAATTTAGAGTAGTTACACTGGGTGATCAATTGTATCACTAGAGGATTAAATGGTATTATTGAACATTTCAGTGTTACTATTTATGTATGTAGTGGTACTATATATTCATTCAGTGGTACTCACTACGTGTATAAATAGTATCACTACGGTAGAAATAATATCACTACATAATCAATGATACTATCTATGCTTTCAGTGGTACATTTAAAAAATGGTCCCACTTACCCATCTCTCTCCTCCTTTCTCTCACCCCTATGTGCTTTTTAATATTTTAGTATTTGTTATGCAAATGCATAACTAACCTCCCTCACTACTTCCTCCCCTAATATGGAGTAAAAAGTAATGGGCTCCTCTTTGGCTCTCATCAATTGGGCCACGTATTCGTAACGAGCACATGGTGACTGTTACAACTAATGTAGTATTCGTAACGGGCAATATTTTTGCCCGCTACAAATAATATAGTATTCGTAACGGACACATGGTGATCGTACAAATACTTATTTATTTGTAACGGGCAATATTTTGTCCGTTAAAAATATATTTAATGTAACGAGCAAAGCTTTGCTCATTACGAATAACCCGTTACAAATGACATATTTTCCACTAGTGCATTTGAACCTCTAAATCGCTTTAGAGGACGATTGATGCTCTCGTAAGGGTTTTCTAAGAGATTAACCCATAACTCTTCAACAAACAACATGAGGCAAATCGCAAAAGTAAAAGAAATCAAAAGAAAAGTAAAATCAAAACCTTTATGAATTGAACTTTATAAAATGACAACCCTTTAAATGAATAAACAACTTTCTTAAGCAAATAGGAGCATGCATGTTCCAAGATATCCGAGATTGATTGAAACATAGAATATGCTAAGCGTAGAGAACTAGTTATCACAATCCACCTTCGTCCCATTCGATCTTACCGCATTCCCCCTATAGTCTCAAATCTCCCTCTAGTGACCATCTCAATAACTCCTCAAAGGAGCCGGAAAAGAACACATTTTAGGCTACTCGACGTCTTAACTTTGCATCCCCACTCTTTAGGTCTCGAAATTTTTGAATTAGGGTTTGGGGGGTTCAGATTTTTTGAACATATTAGGGCAAAAATTCGGACATTTATGGCTAATTCTTGAGAAAACTAAACAACTTTTAATAATTTTATATGTTAAATCACATTTAAAATAATAATTCACACATAATTAAATTATTCTCCCTCCTAATTGAATTAAAATTGTGGACATTCAAAGAATTAATATTCAATATATGTACTTGCATAGGCTAACTGATACCCACTGAATGACTTTAGATACTGATCGCGGGTAAGAGTAGGTCATTGGTCTACTAACCATAACCAAATTAGAAATTTATAATACCTAAACTTACACTAAACTAGTTAGTGGCAAGTAAAGGGTCGAACCACGAAGACTAAGTATATCAATTTGTGCAAATTAGACTAGTAGGAAAGGTTGTGAGATAGAGAGAGATTAAACCAAGCACTACTAAGAGCAAATAACTAAAACTAGGGAAAGTGGAGTCCAATCACATCAATCCATTAAACAACATCATACAAATAGATGAAAATGACCTCGATTAGGAACATCAACACGTTTAACTCACTCTCGCACAATTAAGCATGTTAATTATCTTACTAAACTAATTCACTCTCGTGCAACTAGCCTAGCAAAGGTATGGAAGAATTTAGGGCTCTCAACCAACTCACTCTTGGACAATTGATTGAAAGCACAATTAAGAGCATAGAATCGATTAGCTAGAAAGATTTTAATCCATAAAAGCATCACCCATACACAATAATCAAGAAACAATTTCATACTAATCACAATCAATCATTCAATTCATTAATATAACCTTCATCCAATTCCCTAGAACAAGACCTAAGCTAGCATAATGAAGAAAGACATGGAAAACAAGGTAAAATAAGAATAAAAACAAGATTAAACAAACAAACTAATTAATCTACTAAAATCAACAAACAAAAAGAAAAAACTAAGAACTAAGCAAAGAAATAAAGATGAGAGAAAGTTAGAAAATGCTCATTGAATAGATGAGAAGAAGTTCCACAAAGTTGCTTCTTCAACCTCTCAAAAACTCCATGAAAATCCAAACTTTCTCTCTCTACAACTACTCCTAAACAAGAGAGAGAAAATCCTAATCTAACCCTAGAGAGAGAAGCTCTCCTAAAACTAATTAGAGAGTTGAATCATTGGTAATTGAATAATCCCCTAATTACCCCAAAAATGGGTATATATACCAAGCTAAGAATACTAAGTAAGTAAAAGAAAAGAAAAGAAAGTAAAAAAGGAAAGATAAAATAAGAAAACTAAAATAAAAATATAAGAAAGAAAAAAGAAAAAGGGAAAAGAAAAGAAAGAAATAAAAATAAAAAGAAAATAAAATAATAAAAACCTAAATCCCCCACAAAAAAATCAGACTCCATTCCTTTTCTTCGATCTCTATGGTTGCTCTGATTTGTGATCATCATACCACCATCATCAACCATTATCATTAAATCACCACCATCCGATCATAATCAATGCTCCAAATCAATGGCTATCATCACCAATTGCATCGTCATCATCTTTATTAGACCGGTTGATCTTCATTAAAATCACGTGTGATGCTCGTGAAATGGTTCGATCAAACCTCGGGTAGGTTCGACCGAACTACGGGGTTGGTTCGGCACCATGGGTATGTTCGACCACACCTATCCAATTTAGATAACTTCAAAAGTTTCTGACTGTTTTGGCACTTCGACCGAACTCCTATGCGGTTTGCCCGAACCTGATTAATTTGCGATTGCTCTGATTTTTGCCGTTGCTTATGCGAATTGGTGGTTTCATGACTGATTGTTGCAGGTGGACGATGTGGTTGGGTTGTTGTTGATGTGCGTGGTTGATTGTGGTGGAGATGGATCAGGGGAATTGGTTGCGGATTGTTTGGTGGTGTGGTGAAGGCTGTTACGGGGGTGATTGGTTGTTCAGGTGGTTTGGGTGGCTGCGTGGTGGTTGATTGGAGGCAGCAATGGTGGCGATGGTGGTTAGGTGGTTGATTGGTGCGTGAGGGCAGGTGCTGCTGCTACTTGGTGTATTGGAGGTGAGTGGTGGCTGCTGTTATTGCTGGAGCAGGGGAGTTGTTAGGTGGGTGAAATTGGTGGGTGATGGTGGTGGTGCGGCTGCTGGCTTGTGTGGTGAAAGGGAGCAACAATGGTGGTCAGGTGGTTGATTGGTGCGTGAGGGAGCAGGGGAAATGGTGTGGTGGAGGATGATAGGAGGTGGTAGCGTGGTGGTTGATTGCAGCTAGGACAGCTTGGAGCATGTTGTTTGACTCAATTCTCGGACCTTAAACTCGATCGACCAAGGACCCGAAAACACCTACAACTAAAAACAACACAAGGGGATTATCAAAAGATAAAATAAAATAAAATAAGATAAATAAAGTAAAATTAAATAAGATAAATAAAGTAAAATAAAATGCTAAAACTAAAGAAATAATAAAATTAAATGAAATAAAAAAAAACAAGCTGGAAACTAAAAGAAAAGAAAATAAATAAAACGAGAGAAGAGGGAAATTATTAACTAAAACTACAAAAATAAACTAAGAACTAATAAAAATGCAAAAATACTCAAAATAGAGAACGAATAAGAAAAATAAGAAAATAAGCGAAATAAAGTATAAAACTAGGGAAAATATTAGAAACTAAACCGGAAAATAAGCATAAAAATACCCTAAAAGTGACATAAAAGGCACTTATAAAACTCCCCCAAGCTAAACTTTTGCTCGTCGTCGAGCAAATTAACATGAAACACGAGAGAAGGAGAATGATTTATTCAAGCAAATCTAAGACACTAAAGGAGACAAGAATGTACACTAACTCACTTTCATAGGAATCACGGTCAATTTTAGCAACTAAAGACAAGCCCTTTAAACCCCTAGATCGCCCTAGAGGACGAGTGTGCTCTCGTGAGGGTGTCCTAAGAGTTTAACCCACAACTCTAAACAAAAACCAAGGCAAGGCAATAAAAAGAAAAGAAAAAGAAATATAAAAAGAGAAAGAAAACAAAAAATTCATATTTGGAAAAGAGATAGGAACAAGCACCAATGAAGGTAAACCTTTCTAAATAGACAAATGTATGCACGTTCCAAGATGTCAATGATTGATTTAAACATAACATATGCTAAGCATAGAGAACGAATGGGGACACAATCCACCCTAGCCCCAACCAATCAGGCCATGTTCTCTCCACTAGGTTCAAATCAACCCTTAAGCTAGCTTCTCATGATTCCACGAAGGAACCAGAAAAAGATTAAGAAATGAAAAACCTTGAGAAGGTAATTCCTACATCTCAACTATGCATACTCTCTCCATATGTTTGAAGTCTATCTCCCTCCACCGTTCTTTGTCCTAACCCCATTGAAGTCTAAGGGTCTTTTATTGGGTTGTAACGTAAGGCTAAGGGTTAAGGCGGGGTAAAAATTTGAAAATTTTGGTGATATTTCCTAAGTGAAGCAAAAGATCCTAAGTGAAGCAAAAGAGTGGCCAACTCTCAAAAACAAACTCAAGAAGTCACAAAATATCAAACAAAAATACCAATAATATTTGAAAATTTTGGTGATATTTCCTAAGTGAAGCAAAAGATCCTAAGTGAAGCAAAAGAGTGGCCTACTCTCAAAAACAAACTCAAGAAGTCACAAAATATCAAACAAAAATACCAATAATGCCATCTCCCCCAAGCTTATTCAACACTAACACAATATATACCAAAACCGAAGTAACGCTCCCCCCAAGCTTGAACGAAGCATTGTCCTCAATGCTTAAACTAGGGAAGAAAACGAAACCAAACTAAAATATTTTTGTGTTTTTTTTTTGTTTCTTTTTCAATTTTTTATTTTTATTTTTATTTTATTTTTTTTTAGCTCTTATTTGATGTCCTTGCCTTTTTTTTTTTTAACTATGGACAACTTTTTCTTGAAACTTCATTTGATTTTCTTGAATTGCATCTTTCTTCTCAAACCCTTTTTTTTTTTTGCATTTTCTTTTCAAGCTCAACTTTCAATACCATACTTAAACCAATTCACAAAATGTCTTGTTCAATTTCAACACTCTCAAAACTCAAACCTCACATGTCAATGCTTCGCTAACTAAAAGGGATGGTAAACATAGGCCATTAGGTTTGTAACGCGGTTTAAACAAGAGCTGGAAACATTAAGCTCAAATTGGTTAATAAGTAGGTCGATGCAAAATAGAAAACCAAATTTGTAACAAAATAAAAAGAAGATAAAGAAAAATGAGAAAAGGTGCCCTTTTCCTCCCCTAGTGTGGCTCGGTCACGATCTTGGGAGCTAGAGGTCAAAACAAGGATTAAGACATGCATAATCAAGGATCCTAAATTGCCACCAACAAGGTGATGAAGGCTAGAATAAATGAAGCTCACAAGGGATTATAACCAAACAAATAACAACCAAGGGTTTCAAATCCACTATAGAGAGCAACTCCATCTTACCGCATTCCCATGAACTAAGGCTTTATGGACCCCTAAAAGTTCTTAACCCGACTACCTTAGCATATAGTATCCTAGAGTCAACCAATGACACTCTCAAACCGTGCATACATTTACCACTTAGGAGGAAAACATTCAAGGATTCAAGTCCCAAAACAAAATGTCCAAAATAAGAACAAACAAAACACATTTTGCCAAAATTACCTTGAAAGTAACACTACAAGAAAAATCTCTTTTCGTAGCGATTATTTCGTAGCGATTGTACATTCGCTACAATATGCAAGTATGTTTGTGAAATAATTAAGGATGTCGTATCATTTTTACATTCGCCATGGTTTTCCCATATAAAATCGATACGGAAAACATAATAATACATATCAACACTATTTTTACACATTTATATAATTTTGAGAAATCGTATCATTTACAATCGCCACTAAATTATAAAAATCGATATGAAAAGCCTTTTCAACAGTAGATATATAAATATTGTTTGACAAATAATACATAAAATATGTCACAGCTTATTGGTGAAACATTTAATATAAGAGTTTGAGGTTGCATGTTTGAATCTTGTAAAGATCATAAGCATGTTTTTTTTTTTTTGAAGAAAATGAGTTAATCATTTATAGAGATTGTAATCACTACAATAATCACCACGATTGGATGTAGTTTTTCGTATCGATTATTGAGGCCAACCCCATCGATATTGAAAACCACTACTAAAGGCTAAGGCAACGGGGGATATTGTATCGAATGACCATTCGTTGGGAAAGCTTTTTGTTGCAATTACAATCGATACTAAAGATTAAAATAATCGCTACGAAAAGGTTATTTTCTTGTAGTGTAAACAAAGATCTTTTTGGATTTTTCAAAATAAAAGAAAAGACATGGAAATGCATATACTCAAGTGCATGGCATAAATGAATCAACATCCCACCAAACATGATAGAATACCCTCCCCCCAAGCTTGAGTGAGACAATATACTCAAATATAAACAAAATAATCCATGGGAGGGGAAAAGAAAGAAATCAATCCAACAAACCAACACAAGTCCAACGAGTCACCAACCATTAGAGAAAGAGCTAGGAAAGATATTACCGGATATTGGTGGGTGTAATTACCTGCAAATGAACCAATTTAACCTTTCAAAGCCGATTTCCTCTTGAATTGAATCTCGATTTCCATATGCTAGCAAAAATAGGCATTAAACTTCCTTAATTCTTGATTGGAGGCAGCAACGGTGGCGATGGTGGTCAGGTGGTTGATTGGTGCGTGAGGGCAAGTGATGCTGCTGCTTGGTGTATTGGAGGTGAGTGGTGGCTGTTGTTATTGCTTGAGCAGGGGAGTTGTTAGGTGGGTGAAATTGTTGGGTGATGGTGGTGGTGCGACTGCTGGTTTGTGTGGTGAAAGGGGGCAGCAGTGGTGGTCATGTGGTTGATTGGTGCGTGAGGGAGCTGGGGAAATGGTGTGGTGGAGGATGAAAGGAGGTGGCTGCGTGGTGGTTGATTGCAGCTAGGACAACTTGGAGCATGTTGTTTGACTCAATTCTCGGACCTTGAACTCGATCGACCAAGGACCTGAAAACACCTACAACCAAAAATAACACGACGGGATTATCAAAAGATAAAATAAAATAAAATAAGATAAATAAAGTAAAATAAAATGCTAAAACTAAAGAAATAATAAAATTAAATGAAATAAAAAAAATTAAAACAAGCTAGAAACTAAAAGAAAAGAAAATAAATAAAACGAGAGAAGAGGGAAATTATTAACTAAAACTACAAAAATAATCTAAAAACTAATAAAAATTCAAAAATACTCAAAATAGAGAACGAATAAGAAAAATAAGAAAATAAGCGAAATAAAGTATAAAACTAGGGAAAATATTAGAAAATAAACCGGAAAATAAGCATAAAAATACACTAAAAGTGACATAAAAGTCACTTATCAGATACTATAAGCGGAATTGCATAAATCATATTCATAAGCATCTAAACACCAAGATCAATGCATAACAAGTAAAAAACAATTAATAATACCGTTGAAGAGTGAATCCACTAGCAATCAAGCAAGAACAAACGAGAGGCAAAGAAGAAAGAACCCCAAACGTGATTCCTCTACTTGGTCCATGGACACAAATTAAACCTCCACTAATGCTAGTTAGTCGTAATTGAACCTTTTCAATTAACCTTCTACTACGGAGAAAAGAGAAACACGGACTAACCAGGAACCACCACACGCGCCACCTTGGTAGCCGCCCGTACGGACGAGGGGGAGGAGAGAGAGAGAGCCGTAAGTGAGAGAGAGGGGATTAGGGTTTTGGTACTTGGTTGTTTGAGTTGCAATTAACTGACTTTTCATTGTTATTTCAATCTAAGTCATGGATCTTATTTATAGATCATATCTCTAAATAAGAGTCCATGTCAAGCCCAAACTCCTTATCCTAATCAAACTATTCTAGCCCAACACTCCTTATGGTTTGTCATGATCTCATGAAGCCCATTAATGGGTCTCTCACTTGTTTAACCCAATAACCTTGTTTTGTGACCTCATAGAATCCATTCTATAGGGCTTTAGACTATTTGACTAGCTTAAAGATCATTTATCATATCTAGCAACTAACAAAGATGACCCAATAGAACGAACTTATTATCTCCATAACAGTGATCCTTAATATATCTAGTAATTGCACTTATCGAAGACATAATTCCTTCATGTCAACTCATGTTTATAGAGGAATCAAAATTTAGAGTGAAAACCCTAATGTTTACTCCAGATAAAACAGCAAAAAAAAACCAGCTGGACACTTGTCATAGGCGTCACATGGCATGCCACATCATCCCTGTGAGGGGCAAATGTTTTGAGTATTTTTACCCTGCCATGTGGTCCCATCAGAGCATGAAACGAGTCACCCTGGAAAGGCCTCCAAATGGACCAACCAGGGCATGACATGTGACAGGAAGATACCCATCCTGGAAATGGCTGCCATCAAAGCCTATTTCTCGAGACCGTTGCAAAACGGCATAGCCCAAGTTCCTAGGTCATCAAACCCTAGAACAAGGGCACAACTTTCTAAGACCCTATAAATAGAAAAATTCCCATAATTATTGGGACAACCTTACAATCATTACATCATTTATAATTCTCAAAAACAAATAAAACAGCTGAACTCGGAATTCGAGAAGATATTTACTTTCCGCACGTTTTCACTCCGAGCGTTTACTAACTCGACCGTTAGAGGCGGAACTCCAACCATCTGGAGCTTCCATGTTTTTGCAAGTATAGGCGGCCCGAAACCAGTCTTGGTGTTGTAACTCTCCCGCAGGACATACAAAAAAAACCCCAAAACCGGCCCAATAAGATGGTTTTTTTTAACAACTACCATTAAATGGTAGTGGTAGTCAAACAAATTTTCAAATAATAGTAGTTTTTTAAGGGACAAAAATAACTTAAATAGTATTTATTTACAATAAGTGCAAAGTAAATTGTAGTGGTTCAGCAAAAATCCTAAGAATAATAAACTTTTTCATATATTTTGAGTGACAAAAAGAAAAATAGATTATTGCTGTTAGGAAAAAAAAAAAATGGAAGCTAACCGTTACGCCATGATATGTAACTGTCATTAGAGAGTTCTATAGATACAGCAAGAAGCAACAGAATAAAGGACAATCAATTATAAAATTAAACTGCAATTTACATTGTTTTAAAAATTCTGGATTTTTTAATTCCTTAACATTTTTGGTTCAGTAGCCTATATCACTGTAGCAATAGTAATAACAATAGCAATAGAATATTTGAACTCTATGAGAGATTAGTAAATTTTCGATTGTAATTAATCATGGAGGTAACTCTTCCTCCTTGGATCTGATTTGATTGTCATTTTGTTTATCTCTCTAAATTCCTACTTGTATGTTATTTGCGTTTAATGATTAATTAATTTGTCTTTTACTTTTAATGTTGCTTTTGTGATCATTAATTAGAAGACTATAAGTACACCTAGCGAGGTCTCGAACTCAAAGGCCAACAGTTTTTATGGGCATGTATTACACAAGGATATTATTGACTTCTTTGCATTTTAGCACCAACATGTTTCTTGGCAAGCACAATAGGAGAAAAGTAACAGTTGGGAGGGGATTGAAACCTAACCATTCAGAACTGATCCCCAAATCCAAAATAGCCCAAAAGATTAATTGGGCGGAACACAAAAAAAATAACAGGAGGAAAGTCTAATTACAAAGACATGCTAACCCATACCATTTTTTGATCTTGTCTCCTAAACGTCCTACACGTAAGAGACGACAAGATGATGAAAATGTAAGAGAAATTATTCCCTGAAGAGAGAACCGTGAAAATCTAATTGATCTAGAAATGGAATATGAATTCCCAAATCCTAGACAACAACCACATCGCCATGATCCTGAAACATCTACCAACATGGGGAATGCCTCATTTGATGATGGAATAAATTGGCCAGGTGTCTTCTCAATTTCGTATATTCATGATTTGTCATGTGGATATTATAAAAGGTCTTATTTGATGAATTTACAATCAGAAAGATTAATTTGGTAACAAACCCTTTTAAGGTTGTAATGCAAGAGATCACTAGGATGGTTAAAGTAGTGTCTTACAACACATTTCTGGCCAAGCTCACTTAGCCATAACACTTACTAGCTAATTACTAATTCAATATAAGATATTAGTTAGAGTTCTTTAAGTCGAATTTAAAGTCATGGTTGGTTAAAAATCATAGGTAGGATTTAAATTATGGTTGATTTGAAATATGATTGGCTTAAATTCATGTTGAGTCAATATCAAGTCAGTTTAAAATCAGGTCTTTGAGTCAAAACAAATTAGATTGAATTAGGTATTTTTTTGGGTCAATAAATTATTTTTTTTTAAAAAAAAAAGTATTTTTTGGGTCAGGTTTAGTCTAAGTCGAGTGATACTAGTTTAGTTTGAGTTTAAGTCGGGTTAAATCGATTTCGGGTTAAGTTCAAGGTCAAATCGATGCTGGATTAAGTTCAAATCATGTTGAATTCGAATTCGAGTGAGTTCAACTCGTTTTCAGATCGGGATCCTGAATTTCTTGGGTCAAATGTGATTGGTTACAATTCAAAATAGATGGGATTTTTTCGAATCGGGTCAGTTTTGATACCTCTATTTGGACCCTAACTGTTTAACACACCCACCCGTCATTACATGTGGCATTTCTTCTACAACTTCTTCCACCAAGTTTCATGCATCCATGTTGCAAACCTTAAGCTGATAAAGTTTCTCATCCGCCTTACAACCTACAAGCCTCCCTTATGCATAGTTGTAATGTTATTTAAAACCACTTCTATTCTACTCCTATAAAGCGTTTGACAAGAAGAATAGAATAAAGAGGGAGGATAAAGATAGGAAATTAATAGGTGATATAGGTTAAATAATTGTTAATCCAATTTGGTATGTGAGTATATATGAGAAATAACTTAGGATATGCGATAAAATTACAAACTTATCCTCACTTTTCTCCTTATTCAATAAGGGTAATTTATTTTTTAAAACCCATTTTCTATCCCTTATCCTCACTTTTCCCCTCATCCAATTTGGTGTATTATCCCTATCCCCAATAATCCCCTTCTAATACACATCCCCCTAAACAAGCACTGCATTTCTTCTGTCACTCCCTTCTTACTCCCCTAAACAAACAGCATATAGTGTGCACACATTATAGAATAGTTAAACAAGTTCTTGTTGCTATTCAAAAAAAAAAAAAAAAAAAAAAAAAAAAAAAAAAAAAAAACTCACTCTTGTTAGTTTAGAATGTATGGTGTATAATATTCAAACAAATATTAATATATTCAATGAATACTAACATTCAAATTTCCGCCCCAAAATCCATGTTCTCATATTATAAAAGTAATATGATAAGGAGTTTATAACAATGCCGGAACGAAGATAGACATCAAAAAAGGGCACACCATGCCAGCAGGGGTTACAATACATGACTGTATCACCTTAGAAAAAAAAAACTCTATTACATTTGATTTGAAAGAGATACGCATTTTCCACACTAGTAGCAAGCACGTGATACAGCTTAACATCAACTAGTAAATCACAAACAAACTGATGAGGACCTAAATTTTCTGAAGGCATCTTCAGAGAAGATCAGACATACTTTATGTACACGGCTGCTGCTGCTGCTGCTGCCTGTAGCAGCTATATGCCTAATTAGTAGTTGTGATTTTGATTATGGATTGTCCATGAAGTACTGGTAGATTAGACTCACAAAAAATTTGCCACGACTCTGGCTTTTGATCTTCATTTTCAGTGAATGACTTGTATACTGACATAATAATACTACGTGCAGCTTCTCTGGCTTCTGGGAGCCTGTCATTCAGCAGATTAGCAGCTACTTGAACCAGTGAAACCAACCCAAAGTCCTGTAAATCTTGGAAGCTCTGTAATCAAAAGAAATTTGTTATACTATGTCAATATTACCAGATAAGTGAAACGCAGCAAGAATAACATAACCATATCCACAAACAGTACAAAATGAGATGTTACCATTCTAGATACACAATTGGAGATGGATACAGCAGCTTTAGCCCTGACTTTTGGATTGGAATGGCGGGCATATTTTTGAAGATTATGAAGCAAAGGAAGAGGGGTAATAGACTGAACCAGTGTTTTCAAGGTCTTTTCTGCTTCTTCACACACAAACCGCTTGTCTTGAGATGCTTTCAGCAAAAGTTGTAGCAGCTGAGGGCACATCATGGGAAATTAGCAGTAAATTAAGATACAGAGACAGAAGAATTATACATAAAACTAAAATAGTTTTGATAAATGAATCTTAAAATCAATAGAAAGCACCATCAAACAGATAAGATTTGCCGAAGCTCCTGCTAGTGACATCAGTAACTAAAATGTTTTACAAATGAATCTCAAAATAAATAGAAAGCACCGTCAAACAAATAAGATTTGCTGAAGGCCCTCGTGGCCTAGTGCCATCACTTCCCAATTTCTACAGGGGGGACCAAGGATCTCATTCTTGGAGAAGGCTTGAGAGAAAGATGGGGTGGGGACTGGGGCAAAGAGGTCTTAATGGGCTGGGCTGATACTCTGAGACAGGGCAGCCCAATCTAGCCTGCATGTACCAGATTGAAAACAAAAAAAAAAAAAAATTGACAAGATCCCATATCCTTTAGTTGCTGCCTATACTCTTATTTTTGTTTCAATTATTTCAGATGGGGCATGTGGGACAGAGTATTGAGAAAGATACGTAAGAGCAAAAGCAGAACAAGGGATCAAATAACACAAGTATAGATGTATGGAATTATAACTCCGATAAACTAGTAAAGGCAGTAAAAGTGTAGACATTAACGCAACCCCCCCTCCCCTTCTCCCAAAAAAAAAAAAAAAAATCACACAGCTAACACATCAAAAATATAGAAGAAAATTGTACGTGGTACTCATGTACTTGAGCCATTTCCAATTTTGTCTTCATGAATCAAAGTGAAACCACCCAAATTAACATTCAGCTTCTTATTTTCTTGAACCTGGGAGATTATGACAGTAGTCTGCCTCCCTTCCCTCCTACTCTGCCCCCTCAACATCTTCTAGTGCATGAAAAAAAGGTCATAACCTCTACCGATGACCAAGATCCTTCAGCACAAGGATAAATGCTTTAAGTGAAGCAAAAGTTAAGGAGAGAGAAAGATGATTAAAAAAATTGGTGGAGATGACATGGATAACTAACAAAGCCATCAATGAAATCCTTACTGTTTTGGTCTTTGCAATAAAGAAAGTTTGAGTGAAAAGAAAGAGAATTGTGAGTGAAGAAGCAAATGGGCAAACAAAAGTGTGTAGAAGGTTAGTTCCAATTTATAGCATATGCTTGCAAACCTAGCAATGTAATTCCAGCAACATTAGCCACTAAAAGCTATCTACCTTATCTTTTTTGTTAATTGTTCAGTGTTCACAGTGATTCATTAAGACAAAATTGAAGGGTACACATGCTCCCTATAATGACATAAGTACAAAGGTACTATGTAGAATTTCCCATGAAAGAATCATTAACGAATTTCTTTACATATTGAGAAAAGGTGTGAATATTGGTTGCTGAATTGAATCAAATTTCAACTTGCCATATCTTTTACAGAATAAATCTGTTGGCCCAACCTAACAATTGCTCTAGTAACTAATTTTCTTGTGGATGGAACAACTTCGTTAAAGTCCCAGAGAGATGAAACCACATTTTTTAAAAGGACACAGATTCCAGAAGAATCTTAGTCTATAAGCCTTCTGTCAATTCAAGCAATCATAAAAGAATTTATCATGTTAAGACATTGGCTTTTGTTACCATCTGAAACTATGTGCAACAAAAAGCTCCCCTCCATGAAAAATCAAATTACATAAGAAAGAAAATACCCAAATCCTAAAGGCAGGAAAACAGAATAATCCTCTATTCATATTCCTCTTGATCTATATGGCTATATCACAAGCAGACAATACAGACCACTCCTGGTGCTGGCTAAAAAGCAATAAACTAAATGATTACAAGAAGAATAAAACTGAATGACATTCTACACGATATGCTATACTAAAAAATTTTGTAGTATGCATGATCATGAATGCAACAGACAGAATAAGCGGTACAATAGTGAGTCGTCTGTGAACACAGAACAACTCTTGGTATTAAGCAGCATCAAGACAGCTAAACACCATTAACATGTAGTATAAGCAAATAAAAACCACATACAGTAACATGTACGAAAGCTCCTTGATACAATTTCATACCCAGAAACCATCTATGTTACTTGGACTCGGGTACCCATGTCCGACACGAATATGTGTCCAAGTGTCCGACCCGGCTATTTTTAGAAAAATTTCAATGATTTTGAACTAAAATGAAGTGTCTCACCCATGTCCAAGTGTCGAGGGTCTGACACGGGTACGTGAGGTGAAATGAAGAGTCCGAGTAACATAGGAAACCATTGGATTTGATATTTATAAGTGCATAGTCAATTAAAAAGTTGAATGTCACTCACTAGGTATCATAATCTTAAAAACTGAAAAGCCAATACTCTTATTGATTATGGATTTTTAGTTCTATCTTAGCTAACCCCAACCCGTACCTGCCCCTTGTGATTATAAATTTCTCAGAACATTCTATGATCAGTTTTCAGAACCAATGCTCGACCATCTGACCACTTTGTTGCTATTAGGTTCAAATTATCTTAACTTAAATGACAAATATCAAACAGATCATGTCAAGATAAGTGCAAACAAAATAGTAATTTTTTGCAAACAAAAAAATACAATTAATTTTTTAAAAACAATTTTACACACAAGAACAAGAGAGAGAGAGAGTTTACACATATTTTCAAGCAAAACAACCTGAAGTTGAAAAAATTTTGTTTGAAAAATTAGTTGAATCGAACAAAGCCTATGTGTGAGAGTAAAGAAATGATCTCTTATATTCTTTTTAAACTAAGGGCAAACTCGAAAATAAAAACCAATTAGAAACTAGGGCAAACAAGACAAAGGGAGTAACTGATAAGCAACAATGATAATATAAATAAAAATTCTAAAGCAAGTTGACCAGACCTAAGGTATCAAATAGCACACCTAAGCTAAACATGCCTGCTAATAAGAAATAAGACTTTATACAAGCTTTCTAGGAAACATAAGAATGTTGTATCATAGAACTATATCTTATATACTTTATATGGACTCGTAGAAAGTTATCCAATGAAAAAATATATTTGATTGCTAAAGTATAGACTTGTTAAAACACCATAGTAACTATTAACTAATTGTTTAAAACTACCTTAGTTCAAGAAGAATCGAAGTAACTGGTATCAGCACCCAAATAACATATTCCCTATGTGCGTTTCTAATTTCTTATTTACATGTAAGATGAATTTGTTAGCATCTATTCATAATGAATCCAATCTCAATCACAAGAATATCCAAGACATATCTTTAATTTTCACAAGGAGACAAAGAGTGGTCAACATGACGGAATACTATTCATTGTAAAATAGTATAAACAATGTAGGAAGGTATCCATATAAGAAGAAGAGAATATATCATAGTAACAAATACCCCCTCTGTCCCACAAAAAACTTCACAGTTCTCTTGGGCCCATAAGTTTAGGAGAAAATTGATGGTGGGTTTTGTTGAGTATAAGTGGATGGAAAATAAGGCAGTGGACCTTGTTTATTGTTTTTTAGTTAAGGTGCCAGAAAGCGGGGACCATAAGGGTATCTGTGTGGGTATGCATAGTTTTTTTTACCCTTTGTATGTTTCTTATAACGTGGAAGGCGTGCACTCATAGTCTAATAACTGACACTTAAATCAAGCTCTATTTAGAGCATTATATATCTAGCAACAACCAGCAACTCATATTTCAAGAGCAACCCAAATCAATGTTGTTAATAACTAAACATCACTGCAATTATACAATCCTCTTAGTCATCAAATATGTATACACAGACCATAGCTTAATTATCATATACTAAATTATTTCATATTTCACATGTATCAAATTCAAACAATAAAAATCGACTTAGAGACAATTCATCACGGCATATCTTTTGGCACAAGACATCATTGAGTTCTGTCTCAACTCTCAACTCACTAGTAATTTGCATAACAAAACAGATATAACTAGACAAATAAATAGATAAGGGAATCGAAAAACGCAATGATCCAATTCAAGCAAGTTCATATGTAAACAAGTTTAAACTTGAACAAACAATAGATGATTCACCATTACCAGAGAAAAGACCAATAACATCATGGACGAGAAATAAAAACATTGCCCCCAAAATTTTAAAGTCTTTCATAAAGTTAACGAACTTATATGTCGACCAAACTCCACTCAAATTAATCTAAAATTGGAAGATTAGATCATCGAGCAAGGAATAACATGGTTAAAACATATGATAAAAGGTCCAACTCTACACAATTCAGCCATTCTTATATAAAGATGCACGTAGGAGCAAGAGAGAATAAACGAGGTTTTACCAAATTGTCAAAACCACCAGAGAAATCAGGTTCCAGCAACTTATTTCGATACACAACGAAGATATCAGCAGCAGCCATAATAGATGTCTTGCACAAAGCACTTCTTGGATTCTTCATAGCCTTCACCAACACCACTACAACCGGTTCCCTGAATTCCCAAAACTTACATTAGCACACTATTTTTGAAACGTATTCAGAATTTCCAAGAATTAATAAGTAAAATTAAAATTCAAAAACTTACAACATTGGGAGCAAAAGAGTAGAGTGATAAATAGCCAATCTCCTAGTATCATTCAAAGATTCACAGACCTTAATCCAATCCTTCGATTCCAAACGCTCAAGTAAACCCTGCAAATTCATACACCCATTTCAACTAAAGGGTCGAATTATTTCTTAAAATCAGATCTATTGTTTTCAATTTTTCAACAAATCTTCCGAAACAAACAAACAAAACTAATGCAATCAAAGAAAATGGCAGAAAACTAAACGATTGAAGTAATAGAGAGACAGAGGGAAAACCTGAATCTGGGTATCGGGGTCAGATAAGGGCTTGAGATCTTCGGAAGAGAGGTAATCAATGGTGATTTCGACAGCAGGAGCATTTTCGTCGAAGTTGGAAGGCAACGCCATTGTTAAAAGATGAAGAATGAAAGGGAGATTTTGAGAGGAGAGTGAAAACTTGAAAGTTTGTAGAATGAATGAAATAGGTTGAATGTGGGAATTGAAGCACTAGTAATAGTGGTATTTGACCTTTGTAGACGGGATTTCAAATTTTGAATCCCTAGTATCCAGCCATCGAGCATGCCAGGATATCTTTGTACTTTACTAGTTATTGGCCCGCGTGCATAATTCCCTAATTTGGTGATCAATACTCGGTGAATAATATGTAATTAGTCGTTGTTGTATGTATAGATTATTTTTAACATTTTGTTGAGCGTTTAACAAAGCTGAAATTTGATGGAATGAATTGTTTTGCTGATCAATTAATGTAATATATGTGCGTTGATTAGCTAAATAATGTTAATAAATTACTCACGGTTTTAAAAGCGGTATTATTCATTGTGAAATTGTTTATTCGAAAGTTAATGAGTTGTTAAACGCTTTGGTGTCAAAAAATAGTTATTATTAGGATTTTTTTTGACATTTGCTACCACTAAAAACGCCTCTCTTCAGATTCGGTACCAATTTTAAAAATTGATACTGAATCTGAAGAGAGGCGTTTTTAGTGGTAGCAAATGTCAAAAATCCTTATTATTAATTAGAATCGAATCTGAATATTAATGGAGACTGTGACTAAAACTAATTGATTAATGTTACTTGTCATAGATTGTTTATTTATATAGTAGGTTGAGCTATATTGAGGCTTACATGACTTATTCATCTAAGCATTAGTGGTTAATAATTATGAGTGCTATAAGAAATATATTCAGGAGACAAGACATTTCAGCTTTAGGAGTCAAATATCAAAAGGGTTATATTCTTTTGTAACACTATACATGCATTCACCTCGTAAACTTAAACTAGGTGTTTTGATTAGGGTGATTAGAAGATCGACAAACTAAGTGTTACAATCAGAGCGTTTGGATGATTGGAAAACTGTGTGGTGCGATAAAGAGGATTGGCAAATTGGGTGGTACAATAAAGGCAATTGGAGGATTGGTAAACTGGGTATTGAGATCATGCCGATTGGAGGATTGCCAAACTGGGTGGTGCAATCAAGGTGATTGGAGGATTAACAAACTGGGTGGTGCGATCAGGGTGATAAGAGGATTATTGGCAAAACTAAGTGGTGTGATCAAGGCAATTAGAGGAATAACAAAATGGGTGGTGTGATCATGGTGATTGGAAGATTAGCAAATTAAGTAGTGCGATTAGGCGATAGGAAGATTGTAAACTGGGTGTTGCGATTAGGGAGATTGGACGATTGGCAACATCTAATTTGCCATATTAAAATTGAAATTCAATGATTGAAAAATAAACTTCAATTATTGATTAACCTTATAACTTTAAAAGTTTTACCAATTGTTGTTACTTTATGTCACTTTTGTTGTGGTGTACACTTGCTCCCTTTATACGTAGGCCCTTTTCTTTCTCTTGGCCCCTCTCTCTTCCACATCCCTTCTCTAACTTGGATTCTTCTCCAACAACACATCCCTCTATCCCTACCCCTCTCTTGCTCTCTTCCATGTCTCTTATTTTTCTTTCCCTTTCCCTCATCCCCCCCCCCCTCTCTCTCTCTATCCCCTACTCCCTCTCCCCCCTACTCCCTCTCCCCCTCTATCACAATTTTACATTAAGGTTGATTTTTTTCCTAAATATATTATTAATCAATTTTCTTTTATACAAAGTATCACATTAATATTGGGTTTGAGCACATAAAATTGGCAATTAATTAAGTGAACACATCTCTCTTTCTCACTCTTTCCTTCCATCACTCCATCTTTTCTTACTTTATAATTTTACAAAATTCATTAAGTTAATCTTTACTTGCGTTCAAACCACCTCTCCAACCCTCACTTGCTCTTCTCTCCCTTTCCATCTTCCTTTACATGTTTACACTTAACCTATATGGTTTATTAAATTTTAGAATCTTTTCAAAAAGTACTTTTTATCACTTCTTTGATTATATTCTAAAAAATTAGTCTTCTAATTAAAGTGATCTTCATTCCGTCTTCTTTTTTGAACACCCTCCTTGTTTTTCCTTTATTTATTTTCACATTCCTAATTTCTCTCATTTATCTCCTTTGTGACAGTTGTATTTAAATTAAATACTAAAAATGGTCTCTTAAAATGCTTTGTTCTCACCTACTCCTTCTATTGTCCCAAAGCCCTCCTCTCTTTCTCTTCCCTTGACCTTGTCTACTTACTCTTTCTTTGAAAATTATAGGTATACATTTGCTTAACTCTCACAACTTACTTCCTTTATTAAACCAAACTCCCTCATTTTTTTTACTAATTATTCTTCTCCTAGTTCTTTCTTTCTTTCTTTTTTTTTAATTTAAAATGGATTTACCTTTTCTTGTATCACTTGTAACACCCCCAAAACTCCCTTTACGGAAATACTAGTTGTAGACACCCATTTGTGTCTCCCCAAAACCAAACCTAGTGATGAGTACCTTTCGCGTCGAATCATAATCGAATGAAGTGAAAGTGTGGAAAGTCTAGTGTTGCGGATAGTTTAAATTTCTTTTCTCTTCTCTCTGTTTTTGAAAACTTATTTTAAGAAAACAACCAATCCAGTTTGGTTGGTCCATGATATGGGTCCAATAGTAGTGTAGTTGTATGGGGCTTGACAAGACCTTTCCAACGATATATTATATGCTCAATTCCGATGAATATTGAGGAAGTTATGACCAATTTACTGAAATGGGCCCGGTTTGAGCCTTATATACGGCCCAATGATCTAGGGGAGGGTCTAATATGATTTATCATTCCTAATGCAATTAGGAATGGTTTTAGTATTCTAGATTCTTCTAGAAGGTTCTTTTCATTCCTGATTCAATTAGCATTGATAAATTGACTTTTGTTGACTTTTCAGAGTTTTAATTAAAATCAAAAAGCATTTTCGAGGAAAAGATACGATTTTATCCTCCAGTACGGCAAATTTATCTGATTTCGAAAACGCGTCAAAAACAGGCCTGGCGCCTGGCGCTAGTGTTGGCGCCTGGCGCCAGTTAGCCAGGGTTGGCGCCAGCTCTGTTTCAGTTGCGCCAGGACTCTGCTCTGTTAATTTATCTTTTTGGCTGATTTTCTCTATAAATAACGACGTAAAAACTCCGTTTTCATTCACCTACAATCAGTTTTCATTTGCTAATTCTCATCAAGATTTTCTTAATCAATTAATCCATCTCTCTCTCTTCTAAAAATAGCTTTTCAAATACAGAATTCCGCATTCGCAAGATCTAGATACACCTAGCCATATTCGAAGTTGCCTTCGCCCTAGACGTGAAAGGTTTAATTTCTGAGGGTTTGGTCCCAAATCTCTCTTTCAATTATTTAATTTAATTGTTTGTTTTATTATTTTCCTTGAAGTTACTAACGTGTGTATTTTGTTATTAGAAAGAGGTACGAGGCATCAAAGTAAGTATTTTAATGGTTTTTATTGATGTTATGATGTAGAAATCATGTTTTTATTGTTATTATGATATTCCTAGTATCATGTCTAGGGTAATTTTAATATTAAATATGATTGTTACGATGCTTCCTATGTTCTTCCTAATATTTATGATTTTTAGTATCATGTTAGGGTTAAAGATTTGATTTTTATTGCTTAGTGACATGCTAGGGTTTGTTATTAATCTTGTTAGTATCATGCCTAGGATCTTGCTATTTTTATTATGCTTTAACATGATTTATGATTATTTTTATAATTGTTTTTTTTATGATTATAATTATATAATTATTATTATTATGATTAACATGATTATTATTATGGTTAATATGATTGTTATTATGATGATTATTTCATTGTTATAATTTTATGATCATGATTTTATTATTATTATTTTATTATTATGTTGCTTGATGATATTTATTATTTATTGCTTGATCACACCTTTTATTGCATGTTAAAGGGAATTGGTATTTGTAATCACGCTTAATAAGATATTTAATAATCTTGTTTAGGGTTAATTGTGATTATAATTTCAAGTGATCGCCAATAATAGTTTATTTGTGCATTAAATTCAACCAACACAGATTAAACAGGTTTAGGGTTAATCTTATTGATTGCATGTTAATTAGAAAGCGCACATGAATACGATCTGAATAAAGTAGAGGCCTATTATTAGGGCAGGTTCAATCTCTTTTAGGTTGGATTTGTACCTTCATCCCCGAACCCTTATTTGGTTCCAGACCTTATGGAGTTGACGATCTCTTGGATCGTTAAGGGGTGTAACCTTCACATCGTGAACGGTTTACAAGTTCCTAAAAAACTTGTTGGCGACTCTTTTGCTCTATCTTCTTTCCCTTTGGACGCCACCGTACTTTAGTGTATGATCACAGTGGGATTCAAGCTAGGGGTTAGCGCTTGAAATATTCCCTACACTAGTATAATACGTATAATTATACCATAGAGATAGAATTGGACATATCATCACCGCGTGATTACGCGAGGCTACTCAAAATACCTAACTAAACAGCAAAACTTGCAATGGAAACTCAAATTTCTTTTATTAATACTTCTAAAAATAGTATCAGTTATGAGTGCTCAAAAATAAAGACAAGACCAACATTCCTAAACTAGGTGAAGCAAATCCCGGGACTCCCAAATGCTCATTCATGACTCCACCTAAAGATAGTCAACACTGCTAACCATTACGGTAAAAGGGCGAACCAAAACAAATAAGAAATACGGATTAGCAAATTATGCTAAGTACGATAAGTGCAAGATAGTGTAAACTTAATTTTATTTGCAAACATGCTTTTAAAACCAATTCCAATAATTAATCCAATAAATTCAAAACTTATTATTCCAAAACCGATTCCAATGATTCATATTCAAAATACTCCCTCCGCTTCGGATTACTCGCAACACTTTCCTTAAATGGGTGCTTCACATTACTTGCAACAACTTCTTTTTTTCCTTTTTTAGTAGGTTTTTTCCTACAAATTGACATATTTACCCTTACTTTTTTTTTTTATAAATCCATCTTATTACTCTTAATCTAAATTTAGGAGAATTAACCTAACTTAAGTTATTTTAACCATTCTCACCATATTTACCCAAATTTTTTAAAAAATTACAATTTCCCAACTACCTTCATTCAATGTTTTAGCATTCAATTGAAGATGAATGTGGTTGGATGAATTAAATTCTGGGTTTGAAACTTCCAGAACCTACACTCAACCCTAGTTCTTCATATACCCCCAATCTCTCTCTCTTTTTCTCTCTCCCAAAGCGCTCTCTCTCTCTACTTCTACTGAGTTTTCTCCTTTCTCTCTCCTCATTTCTTCGTATTCTTCTCTCTTTGTATAAGCCTCTCACTAAAAATGGCTTCCTCAGATGATGAAAACCTAGATCTGATGGGGTACGAGTCCCTTTCTGCTGCTACTAAAAGGTCGAATCCTCGTCCTTGTTTTGCTACGACCTACATCCCGCGTCGTGGTACTGGTGTGATGAAACCACTACGCCGCGCTTCCATAATTGCGTGTAGGAGGATCATCGGTGCTAAATTGGAGGAGTATATCTCCAGCGACGAGGAGGAGAAACCAGTGACTGCTTCTGGATCTAAAAGGCCCGCTCCACCTTCCGTCGTTGAAGATCTTGACCTAAAACCTATCGTCGTCGTTGTTCCTGTTGAAAAACTTGCCAGTGATGATGTTTCTGTTGCTGTTGTACTTGATGCTAGGGCTACAGACACCAGATCTGAGACTAGGGAGTCTGAACCCGTTGAACTGACCGCTGAGGAGGTTCTCCGCCCACCTGAGCCCCACCCCATAATGAATGTGATAGATGCTGGGCCTAGTTCCGGTGCAAAGCAAATAAGGTTTGGGCTCCCTGCTGGTTTGGAGACGGATGAGGTGTACACGGCTTATCACCAGATCTACTATCCCCAGTACTCCAATCCCCATAACTAATTGGGCAGCGTAATATCTTAAACCCTAATTTCAATTTATTTGCAGATATTCATTTGTTTGAGTTTGATAAGTGGCTAGATTGCTGGGTGATAATTGGCTATGTATGTTGTTTGAGTCCTTTTTTGGGATGTGATTAGATTTTGGAGTTCATTTGTTATAATCTTGTTTCATTTGATTAAGCTGTTCACAGTACACTGCTCCTCTGTATGTTGTGTTTGTTGTGTTGGTTTGGTGTATTACCCTCTGTTTGTTGGATTGATGATGTGATGCTAATTCCTATTGTTGTTGGCTGTGTTGATTCTCACCTTAATTGGATGAGTTGGCTTTGTTGGTTGATACCTTACTTGGTTGTGTTGGCTATGTTGGTTCTTACCTTTATTGGCTGTGTTGGTTCTTACCTTAGTTGGCTGTGTTGGTTCTTACCTCAATTGGCTTGACTGATTTAGGGTGGATTGTTGTTTATATGGGCTACCTGTGGACTGTTGATTTTAGTGGGTGTTCTTGTTGTTGCCTGATATGTGTATGTATGTGTATTGACATATGAGTCCCCAAATAGGCCCCTTAGATGCATTGAGTCCCAAAACATGTAATGCATCAGTGACACTTACCTCCAAATGATGAAGGAACTCAATAGATAGCTTATTGTTCAGTGTGGGGCTCTAGTGACGTCTTTTTGAAGTTGCTGTTGAGGTACCCACTGTCAAGATTGCTTTGAGTGACAAATAACCATGTTTGATAGACTACTTTAATTTTTTCATTCATTCAAAAAATTGTTTAACATACAAAAGTTAGGACAATAGTCTTTTGATCCTTAATACATGACTACCTATAAATGAGGACTAAGTATTTACCAAAATACACATAACCAACACTTAAACTAAAACAAAAAATAGAGTTTAGGGTACTATGGTTATGCGAGGCAGTCTATGAGTCCCAAAAGCATCTTCATTGTTCCATGTTTTCCTAGTCTGCATCCACCTCCATGTTGGCTTCTACCTGATGGTTGCTATTTGTTGTTGCCACTTCAATTGTGTCCAAATATTGTACCACTATGTTCAAAAGCTCCTTGTCTACCTGTAGCAAGTCTGGAAGTAGGCCTAGCCTGTCCAAGTGTCTTTTTTTTCATGTGTGGGGGGGGGGGGTGAGGGAGAAGTTGTTGTTACCCTTCCTTACTAGAATTTTAAGCATGACAGACTGTAGGGTAATCCATGTATACTTGTTCACTGTTGGATCAAATTCCTCCCATGCTTCTTTCACTTTTTGAAGTAATTCATCAATGTTTGTAGGGAATGATTGATATTGAATTGACTGTATCACCTTAAACAAGCCTAAATCTAACATATTTTAGTCTGGACTTTGTGCTGGTTGATACACAAAGTGGATATTGAACCCATATGCTTCACATGCTGCTTTGAATTCTGCGTCTTTAGGTACTTGATGTGGCCTAGCATTGTCACATTGGATGATGATATCCTTTGGTAGTTGGGGGGGGGGGAATTTCTCATGTATATTTGGAATAACATGATTGAGGAGCATGTCCCTTATAGCATCCTTGTTAACACATTAGACTGCCTTTGTTTCTAGTGTTCTCTTGTCTTTGTTCTTGCTTTTTTTCTTTGCTATTTCATACTTGACAAAAGGGAACAACCCATACTTCCCATCATGCAAGAGGTTCTTGCTGTTATCATACAGTGGTTTCCTTACCATACTCATGAACATAGCTGTAGACACCTTAAAATGTCTCCCCAAAACCAAACCCGATGATAAATAACCTTTCACCGCCACTATTGGTCGGGTTTAGTATTTAATCCCGAGAGTGCTTAAAAAATCGTATTTTATTAAATTCATACTTTTGAAAAGTCCATGGATTAGTCTTGATGTTTGGTAAAAGCATAGGTTTAATTTTAGCCCAAGCTTATTAATTAATTTTAAGCCCAAACCTTTTTATTTTATTATTTTATTATTTATTTTTGGCCCAAACATTTTATTTATTTTTATTTTATTATTTTCTTATTTTAGCCCGAATAATAAAAGTCAGAAAAAAGCCCGAAATTATCAATCGACACTTAAAAAGCCGAAAGAAATTAGGGTTAAAAATGAATTTAGACGGAAAAATGGACTGGAAGTGACCGTGTCACGGTACAGTCTGACCGTGTCACGGGAACCCTTCCCTTCTGACGGTGGGACTTCCCGTGACACGGGAGGTCTGCCGTGACACGGGATGTTCCGTGTCCGCGTAAACCCTTAACGCGTTTTTCATTCCGTTTTCTGAAAATTTCCCGCGTCACTCCAAAACTGTACCGTGTCACGGGAAAGTGTACCGTCTGATGGTACAGTCTGACCGTGTCACGGTACAGTTTGACCGTGTCACGGGATACTTTTTTAGGGTTTTTATCATTTTAGAGTTCTGTGTGCTCCTTCAGCACATTTTCCCTATAAATACCCCCTCATTTCTGATGAACTGGGCACTGAGTAATTCTCTAATTTTATTTTCTCTCTTCTATGCTTTAGCCTAAACACTAGCCTACCCTTTTCACTTCAAAATTCCTTCTTCAAGTACTCAAAGGAGTCCATATTTTACTCGAGGTTCTGTCCTTAAACCAAGGCGTGAAAGGTAGAACTGTTTGAGGGTTTGGTCCCAAAATCAACTTTATTTTATTTATTTTAATTTAATCATCGTTTTATTATTTCCTTGAAGTTACTAACTCGTTTATTATTTTGTAGTTGCAAACAAACAGAATCAAAGTATGGATCATGCTCCTTTTGTTTTTATTATTTTTCTAACGATTTTATGTTGTTGGAATCCTAATTAAATTGGTTTTAATATTAATGTTTATTCTATTGTATTTTTTGATGATCACCATATTGCATGTTTAAAGGGAATATGTAATTGAAAATCACGCCTAATAAGATAATTTGGACAACCGGTTTAGGTTCCTTTTTAATCTTGTTGTTAATTCAAGTGATCACCATATTTTAGAATTATGTGTGCATTAATTTTAAACCAATTTAGTTAAATAATAATTTGGAGCAAATTGAATATTTTGTTTGTATGCCTTTGAGATCACAGGAATGCTTTTCAATATAAGAATCGAGTAGAGGTCAATACGGGCGAATGTGACTCCATGACTCACTTCGTACCATCATCCCCGATCCTCCTTTCGTGGTTCCGAACCATATGGAGTTAGTAATCTCATGGATTATGAATGGGGTGTAACCTTCACGGGTCAATCATTGTTGCCTATCGTTGTCCCTTAATCGTGGTTGCCTTTTTATGATCCGTGAACGGTTTACAAGTTCCTTAAAAACTTGTTGGCGGCTCCCTACTTTATTTGTCCCTAATCGTTGTCCCTAATCGTAATGTCAATTCCCACTTCCTATGAGTGCCAAGAATATTCACCACATGCTTTAACGTAGGCGCACTTCAAACGACGCCTACAATTTGGCGACTCCACTAGGGAGGATTCTTAATTATTTATTGATTTGAGTGATCGGTATTTAATTAAGATGAGTGGATGAGACTTGAAAGATTCTTGAAAAAATATTCATGTGATTAATTTGGCATTTTTTGCATCTTTATAGACGTTTTAACGTCGCATTCAGGTCTGTCCCGTAGGAAAAATTGGATAACTTGGTTGCGCGCAAAAGCAAATAGGGCACCAGTCAGATTTTCTGACTGCCGTGTCACGGCAGAGTCTGCCGTGTCATGGCAGTCCTAAAATCAGTCCGGTGACCTATTTTCTTTTCTCACAGTCGACTTCCTTCAATTTTTCTGAACAAACGTATGTGTTCTACATGCGTCTTAGCCCCGGGGGATTTAAGCTCTATCGACCCAAAAACGCTCATGGCAATAAGGGTTCATCCGAGTTATTAAATCCACCCAAACCATGGAGTCGAGTTCGATTTCATCACGAACTCGCGGAGCCGCCCGTTGGCATACACCCTCAAGGGAGTCTGCCTTGCTAACGCGTCCAAACTCTTAACCATGGTACCCTTTTGACACCCAAAGCTTGACCAATAGTTGAACATAGATCTCGACTCTAGGTTGCGAACTTTTTTTTACATCATCGTGCCTAAATGCTATGTGGTTGTTTGGTGCTAACCCTCATGTGTTTGCTCTTTTTGTTTAACCCATGACCGAGGGTTTTCATTCTCACATAGTAATTAGTACGGACTTAAAATCGATTAAAATCTGAAAAAATCACAAAACTGACCTGGAACTGCGCACCGTGTCACGGCATGTTCTGCCGTGTCACGGCACTGTTCACCGTGACACGGGAAAGTCTACCATCTGACGGTAGACTGCACTGTGTCACGACAGTCTGCACCGTGACACGGTGCCCAGGAAAGTGTCCTGTCAGTCTATTTCTCGATTTTTGTGCGAATGTTGTGTCCAGTTTTGAGTCGTGTCTAGCTATACGGTCAAAACACGCGTCTATAACTTCACTTAATCACTCACATGTCGTGTTCACACACTTTTTGCTTTAAGTCGTGCACCACTTTTTTGACCGTATTTTAGGGAAGTCTTGTTTTTGTGTCGTTTTTTTTTTCGGAGTAAGTCGGATGGTATCCCCCCTTTAAAAATAAACAAGTAGAATTTCTAAATTATAGATTTTTTTTTTCAAAAAAAAAAAAAAAAACATATTCCCGTGACACGGGATACGGCAAAAAAAAAAGAAAAAAAAATTAAAAAAAAATATTCCCGTGACACGGGATTTTGTCCCGTCTGACGGGAGAAGTTCTCGTGTCACGGCAAAAAAAAAACATGTAAAATATTCCCGTGACACGGAATTTTATCCCGTCTGACGGGAGAAGTTCCCGTGTCACGGCAAAAAAAAAAAAAATCCCGTGCCACGGGAATGTCTACCGCGCCACGGGAAACCCTACCGTGTCACGGAAAATTTCCACCGTGACACGGAATTTAAAAAAAAAAAAAGCGTTAGTCAAGTCTTCCATGTTAATTTGGTCCTCGCGTCAGTCATTTTGGTTATTGTTTACATGTCTAGCCATACGATCATACCACGAGTCTTATAACATCACTTAGTCACTCACGAGTCAAGTATAGTCCACACACTTTCTTTATGTTCCGACTCGAGTCGTGCACCAGGTCGTTTATGATCGTATATTAGGTTCATGCACCCTTTTTTCGTCATAATAAAAAATGAGTGGAGTTTTCTCACCTGTTTTCAAATGTCTATTTTTTTTCCTTCCTTTCCTATCTTGAGCAATGAGTCAAACAATTAAGTGAATTATTTTATTTCACAGTACTTGTTCAAGGAACAGAGATTGATCAATACGGTTCGAGCCATTACCGCAACAATCTCTCAGATCTAATAGGCGTTCAAAGAGAACTTTGTCATCTCCGTTACTCATCACCTTTCAATGGCCATAAAAGAAGACATTGAGAACATCAACAAATCCATTGAGGCACTGTCTTCCATGATGCAAACCCTTACCACTAGGGTCACTACCATGGAACAAAACAAGGTCACTGTTTCCACCCTTGACAAACTGAAGGAACAAATGAGTAAGATTTCTGAGGATTTCACTTATGTGGAACGACCTCCCACTCCTTTGAATGTGAAGGACAGACTCCCTGAAAAGTTCTCCACTGCTGATATTCCAAAGTTCAAGCCTACTGACAATACAATATTCCATTTGAAGGCGTTCTCTACAACCATGGCTCTTAAGGGATTGGACGTAACACTCTTCCCTACGGTGTTCCTTCTCTCCTTAGAACATGCTTGCCTCTATTCCCTAGATGCCAAGCGTACTGCGACTTGGTAAGATGTCGCCGAAAGTTTCATGAATCGTTACAAGTGTAACATTCAAACTAAAACTTCTGAACGTGAACTCTCTATTCTCAAACAGAAAGAGAATGAAGGCTTCACCGCTTACCTGAACAGGTGGAGGGAAACAGCTTCACTCTTGGTAGATCCCCCCAAATAAAGAGATATGGTTCGCCTCTTTATTTAAAATCTGACTCATAAATATAGGGAACATCTCAAATTTCTTCCACCGAACACTTTCGAAGCTGTATACGACATCACCAATATCGAGGATGAGCTAATAAAGACTGCTGGTAGTAACAATAATAACACTTGGAAAAACAAGAAGAACGACCATCCTTCTTCTTTGTCTTATAAGCATGAAAATACTACCAACAATATAAGCCAAGTTGATCTCAATGAAGTGTTAGCTCTTGATACTCCATTTCCCAAGAAGAAAAGAACTTACACTCCTTTAGGAATGACTTATGATGCGGCCTTTGATCGCCTTTTTAGTTAAGGCTTGATCACACCTATTGGGCCATTTCCAGAGCCAAAACCTGATGAAAGGAGCGCCAAATGCAATCCCAATGCCCATTGCAAGTACCATCAAGGAAGGGGCCACACTACGGAGCAATGTTGGAATTTGAAGGACGTCATTCAAGACTTGATGGATGCAAATAAACTTCTTGTCCCTCTAGGCGGCAAGAAGTAATGAATACAAGGCACACAGATCCTTCGTGCAAGATTTCATGCTTTTTTTATTCTTTTGTTTCAACCCTCTCCCCCAATAAGTCTAGCATAGGTTCCCGTTATCCATGTGTCTATGTGTCACATTTCTTACCTTCTTCATAAATGAGCATCTCTTTCTTACATTCGATCATGTGATTAGCAAAAAAAAAATGAAAAAAAAAATAAAAAAAAAAATTTCCGAACTAAACACAAGGTACATCAATGATTTGAGGCACCTTTGCAACCCTGTCATTCCCCATTAACCACTCAATCACATATCCAGTTCTTCATCAACCACTTTGAGCCTCGTCTAACGTTTGGCCTTCATTTCTTCAACCCACATTCACTTAACCCTGGGATTTGAAGATGTGTAATTGTATAACATTTAAAAAGCAAGTAAAAAAAAAGTAGCAAAGCAAAAATAAAACAATGTCTAAAGGCAAGTGTTCCAATGTCTTTGATATGAACACGTCTCAAATTGCGTCTCTCATCGAGTGCTCGGTACCGTGCCTGAGAAACATGAATGCTAAGTGAGTGATGGACCGCATGATCTGAGATTGCCTACATTGATTCAAAAGAATTAAAAAAAAAAGTTCAAAGCAAAAAAAAATGTGTTGAAAATAAACTTGCAAAATTCAAAATTTTCAAATTCACAATTACACATCTTGGGGGCTTCTCTCGGGTCTTGAGCCTTTTACCTCTTTCTTCCTTAAACCATCAACTTAACCACATTACAACCCTTGAAAGACCTCTTTGAGGTGTACATACACTTGTGCAAAGTTCGGTTAGAGCTACGTTCGGTCTGATTCCTAACGGATACGTAGGCAACCTCACATCGAGGTGCGGCCACATTCATATTCATATCCATGCATGATCAAGTCAAAGAATATCCAATGCTTATCCCTACCCATTTAGAGCTAGACTTGGGGGCTTGAACCCAAATCACATTAGCTTACTCAGCCTGAAGAGTCATCATCTTTAACTCTTCTCACATCTCTTTCCATCGCTATAACCCTTGCAGCCAGCCTTAGTATCACATTCACACACTTCAATCACACATCCATATCCATATCAATCATCCTTCCCTTTAAGAGCCTTTTATCATGAAATCTTGTTTCAACACTGTGCATGTTTCATCATATTTAAAGACAACATTCAGTAGAAGAAACATTGTATACTTGCTTAGCTTCCTGACCTGAGCAATGTTCATTGTTTCGCATAATGTGCTAAGAAACATTTATATATCAATGATTTTTAATCATACAAAGCATATCGTGCTTAGCTCCTTGACCTAAGCAACGTTCATTATGCAATAATCACTATACATGCTTAGCTTCCAGACCTAAGTGACGTTCAAAATCGCTTCTTTACACCATATATGATGCTTAGCTCCATGACTTAAGTTCATTCATCTATCGTGTCACATGATGTAATTGTCCTTAGCCTCCTGGCCTAAGAACATGCATCATGCATACATTATTTTCAGGACAAACAATTCAATCCATACGAATCATTTCGTCTTGCTCAAGGAGGAAGTTCAAAACTTCTCTCCCTTTTCATTATTTTGGGGAAGTTCAAAAAACTTTTCATCGAAGGAAGTTCGAAAATAAAAGTTCAGTTTTCACATCTTTCTTTTTCGGGAGAAAGTCGGTACCCTCCACTCATGACAAAAATTAACGAAAAATTTTTGCTTTTGCATCTTCGTTTGCTTGTGTCTGCATAATCACATATACACACACACACACTCACAAGTCATACACATGTCATGTCACATCAAGTCAAACTTGGTCAAGTTAGTGGTCAAGTCAATCACAGTATATACGAGTCCATTGGCAAATTTATTTTTGCAGGTCTTATCTACAGCCCACGTCCGGGGACAAGCGGACCATCTACAGCCCACGTCCGGGGACAAGCGGACCACCATCATTTCATGACGCAAGGTTCTCAATACACAGAGACTTGCAATCTCATCATCTTTCGACTTTCCTCAAGCATGGAAAGTATTATCCGGTGGATTTTTCTTCAAGTATAGAAAACCGCCAAGTCGGCTTTCCTCAAGCATGGAAGGCATTATCGGTGGAATTCTTCAAGCATAGAATGAAACCATATTCATCAGTCGGCTTTCCTCAGGCTTGGAAAGCGTTATCGGTGGATTTTTCTCCAAGTATAGAAAACTGCCAAGTCGGCTTTCCTCAGGCTTGGAAAGCGTTATCGGTGGATTTTTCTTCAAGGATAGAAAACCGCCAAGTCGGCTTTCCTCAGGCATGGAAAGCATCATCAGTGGATTTTTCTTCAAGTATAGAAAACCACAAAATTCCTTTGTCGGATTTCCTCAAGTATGGAAGGCATTATCAGTGGAATTCTTCAAGCATAGAATGACACCAAATTCGTTCGTCGACTTTCCTCAGGCATGGAAGGTATTATCCGGTAGCTTTCTTCAGGCTTAGAAAACTGCCAAACTCTTCAGTCGGCGTTCCTCAAGCATGGAAAGCGTTTCAACAAATGTCACTCGGTAGATTCCTTCAAGCTTAGGAAGCTGCCAAATTCGTTTGTCACCGACACACTGGTGCCAGATACGTATTCTATCCCGTTACTCTTTTATCTGTGGAATTAACATTTTTCTGCAGGTATCGGCGTATACAGAATGATTTAGGATCGCAGAACGTCTTTAATCATTCTCCGTCCCTGTCGACTGCTTTGACTATTTTTTTCGAAACTGACGTTTCTGCAAACTCAGTCAAAGTGGGGGCTTCTGTAGACACCTAAAAATGTCTCCCCAAAACCAAACCCGATGATAAATAACCTTTCACCGCCACTATTGGTCGGGTTTAGTATTTAATCCCGAGAGTGCTTAAAAAATCGTATTTTATTAAATTCATACTTTTGAAAAGTCCATGGATTAGTCTTGATGTTTGGTAAAAGCATAGTTTTAATTTTAGCCCAAGCTTATTAATTAATTTTAAGCCCAAACCTTTTTATTTTATTATTTTATTATTTATTTTTGGCCCAAACATTTTATTTATTTTTATTTTATTATTTTCTTATTTTAGCCCGAATAATAAAAGTCAGAAAAAAGCCCGAAATTATCAATCGACACTTAAAAAGCCGAAAGAAATTAGGGTTAAAAATGAATTTAGACGGAAAAATGGACTGGAAGTGACCGTGTCACTGTACAGTCTGACCGTGTCACGGGAACCCTTCCCGTCTGACGGTGGGACTTCCCGTGACACGGGAGGTCTGCCGTGACACGGGATGTTCCGTGTTCGCGTAAACCCTTAACGCGTTTTTCATTGCGTTTTCTGAAAATTTCCCGCGTCACTCCAAAACTGTACCGTGTCACGGGAAAGTGTACCGTCTGACGGTACAGTCTGACCGTGTCACGGTACAGTTTGACCGTGTCACGGGATACTTTTTTAGGGTTTTTATCATTTTAGGGTTCCGTGTGCTCCCTCAGCACATTTTCCCTATAAATACCCCCTCATTTCTGATGAACTGGGCACCTAGTAATTCTCTAATTTTATTTTCTCTCTTCTATGCTTTAGCCTAAATACTAGCCTACCCTTTTCACTTCAAAATTCCTTCTTCAAGTACTCAAAGGATTCCATATTTCACTCGAGGTTCTATCCTTAAACCAAGGCGTGAAAGGTAGAACTGTTTGAGGGTTTGGTCCCAAAATCAACTTTATTTTATTTATTTTAATTTAATCATCGTTTTATTATTTCCTTGAAGTTACTAACTCGTTTATTATTTTGCAGTTGCAAACAAACAGAATCAAAGTATGGATCATGCTCCTTTTGTTTTTATTATTTTTCTAACGATTTTATGTTGTTGGAACCCTAATTAAATTGGTTTTAATATTAATGTTTATTCTATTGTATTTTTTGATGATCACCATATTTCATGTTTAAAGGGAATATGTAATTGAAAATCACGCCTAATAAGATAATTTGGATAACCGGTTTAGGTTCCTTTTTAATCTTGTTGTTAATTCAAGTGATCACCATATTTTAGAATTATGTGTGCATTAATTTTAAACCAATTTAGTTAAATAATAATTTGGAGCAAATTGAATATTTTGTTTGTATGCCTTTGAGATCACAGGAATGCTTTTCAATATAAGAATCGAGTAGAGGCCAATACGGGCGAATGTGACTCCATGACTCACTTCGTACCATCATCCCCGATCCTCCTTTCGTGGTTCCGAACCATATGGAGTTAGTAATCTCATGGATTATGAATGGGGTGTAACCTTCACGGGTCAATCGATGTTGCCTATCGTTGTCCCTTAATCGTGGTTGCCTTTTTATGATCCGTGAATGGTTTACAAGTTCCTTAAAAACTTTTTGGCGGCTCCCTACTTTATTTGTCCCTAATCGTATACGTCAATTGAATATTTTTAAACCGTTCACGGATCATAAAAAGGCAACCACGATAAAGGGACAACGATAGGAAACAACGATTGACCCGTGAAGGTTACACCCCAATCATAATCCATGAGATTACTAATTCCATATGGTTCGGAACCACGAAAGGAGGATCGAGGATGATGGTACGAAGTGAGTCATGGAGTCACATTCGCCCGTATTGGCCTCTACTCGATTCTTATAGTGAAAAGCATTCCTGCGATCTCAAAGGCATGCAAACAAAATATTCAATTTGCTCCAAACTATTATTAATCTAAATTGGTTGAATAATAATGCAACAAATAATTCTAAAATATTTGTAATCACTTAAATTAAATAACAAAATTAAAAAGGAGCCTAAATCGGTTGTCCAAATTATCTTATTAGGTGTGATTTTCAATTACATATTCCCTTTAACATGCAATATGGTGATCAATAAATAGAATAAATATTAATATTGGAAGCAATTTAACAATAATAGTGTAAGTCAAATCAAATATAAAATTACCTAATCATGATACTAGAAGTATTTAAATAAAATAAGAGTAATTAAATTAATTAATTACTCACATTCTGCGCGTTCCTTTAAATTGCTACATCATGAATAAACTGTTAGTAACTTCTATAAAAATAAATCAAATTGAAACAATTAAAGTAAATGAAAAGTAGAGTTAATTTGGTCCAAACCCTCAGTTAATTATACCTTTCATGCCTTGGTTTAAGTATAGAAATTCGGGTATTGTATGGACTCCTTGGAGTGCTTAAGGGAAGAATGGTGTAATTAGGAATATAGGTTTAAGGCTTAGAATATGAGAGAGAGAGAGAAAGAGAAGAATTTGATGATCAAGCTTGTTGATGATTGGAAAAGGGGGATATGACCTCTATTTATAGAGAAAAAAGAAGGGTCGAAAAACTCAAGATAAGATCCGAATTAAATCGGAATAAAACTCGATAGACAGCAGTTTTTGCGGTTTTTGTTTTTATCATATCTTTTGATCCAAAAATCGGAATAAGATGAATAAGATATAGTTGGAAATATCTTGAAGTATAATTTCTAACCCAATTAGAATCAGATTATAATATTTTATAGAATAAAAGATATGGCCGAAAAAGTGAGACGGTGTCAGTTTTAGATATAGTTTGACATTTCATTCATATCTTTTCCGTTATAGCTCGGAATTGATATTATAATATATCATTGGAAAGATAATTTCAAGGGCTATCCATCCATATAAAATTTGGATAAAAACTATGAGGCACAAAAATAATATTTGTCTATCTTTGAACGTTTTTCAATTCGGATAAAATTAGGATTTTCAAAAAGAAAAGTTTTATTCAATTTCAAATTCTTTAATTTTATCTTTTCAAAAAGGATAATTAAGATCTTTTAGAAACTTATAGAAGCTTCTAATTAATCCTAATTAGTTTAGGAATGGGATTAAATAATTTGGACCCTCCACATGATCATTGCGTCGTAGGCAAGGTGGGTTTAGGTTCGGTTTGGGCTCAGTTTAATATTTAGGCCATAACTTATTCGTTATAACTCGGATTTGGGCTTATAATGTATCGTTGGAAATCTCTTTTAAAGCCCCATCCAAATATTTAATCATTGGACCCAGATTATGGACCAAAATAAACTGAATTAAATGTTTTTATAAAAAGAACACAAAATGAATGATTTTAAAGGACACGAAATGAATTATTTTGGGTTGGTTTATGAAATGAAAATATGTATTTGAATATGGATTTAAGCACTCTAAAGGTTAAATACTCAACCCGACCAATAATGGTGGTGAAAGGTTGTTCATCATCGAGTTTGGCTTTGGGGAGACATTTTTAGGTGTCTACACTCATTTTATTAATGGAAAAGTTGAATGAAACACATGAAACATATAAAAATTCGAAATGGAAAACCTATGCTAGACATGAATGGGGGAATGGAGATGAATGATAAATAAAGAAATCATGAAATCTTGCACAAAGGATCTGCTGTGCGCCTTGTGTTCACTATTTCTTGCCGCTTGGAGGGACTGGAAGTTTGTTGGCATCAACAAGATCTTGAATAGCGTCCTTCAAATTCCAGCATTGTTCGGTAGAGTGACCCTTTCCTTGATGGAACTTGCAATGGGCGTTAGGGTTCCACTTGGCGCTTCTTTCTTCAGGTTTAGGCTCTGGAAATGGCCCAATAGGTGTGATCAAGCCTTGACAGTAAAAGCGATCAAAGGCCGCATCATAAGTCATTCCTAAAGGAGTGTAGGTTCTCCTTTTCTAGGGCAACGGAGAATCAAGAGCTAATACTTCATTGAGATTAATTTGGCTTATATTGTTGGTAATATTTTTTTGCTTAGAAGACAAAGAATAAGGAAGGTCGTTCTTTTTGTTTTTCCAAGTGTTATTATTGTTACTACCGGCAGTCTTTATTAGATCATCCTCGATATTGATGCCAATGTCATATACAGCTTCAAAAGTGTTCAAAGGAAGAAATTTGAGATGTTGCTTGTACTTGTGAGTCAAATTTTGGTTGAAGAGGCGAATCATCTCTTTTTATTTGGGAGGATCTACTAAGAGTGTAGCTGTTTCCCTCCACCTGTTCAGATAAGCGGTGAAGCCTTCATTCTCTTTCTGTTTGAGAATGGAGAATTCACGTTTAGAAGTTCTAGCTTGAATGTTACACTTGTAACGATTCATGAAACTTTCGGTGACATCTTGCCAAGTTGCAATGTGTTTGGAATCTAGAGAATAAAACCATTGTTGGCAAGCATGTTCTAAGGAGAGAGGGAACACCGTAGGGAAGAGTGTTACGTCCAATCCCTTGAGAGTCATGGTTGCAGAGAACACCTTTAAATGGAACACTGGGTTGTCAGTTGGCTTGAACTTGGGGATATCAGCAGTGGAGAACTTCTCAGGCAGTCTGTCCTTCATATCCTAGGGAGTGGGAGGTCGTTCCACATAGGTGAAATCCTCCGAAATCTTGCTCATTTGCTCTTTGATCTTGTCCATTGCAGCCGCGGTAACTTTGTTTTGCTCTACAGTGTTGACTCTGGTAGTGAGTGCTTGTAACATGTTAGACATTGTCTCAATGGACTTGTTAATGTTCTCAATATCTTCCTTAGTAGCCATTGGGACAAACTGAAAGTAGTTTGAAGGTGATGAGTGACGTGGAGATGGCGAAGTTCTCTTTAAACACGCTCTTAGGTCTAAGAGGTTGATGTAGTAATGGCACGAACCGTACCAATCTACCCCTGCTCCTTGACCAAGTGCTGTGAAATAAAACAACTTCACTTAATTGTTTGACACATTGCTCAAGATAGGAAAGGAAGGGGAAAAAAAGTCATTTGAAAACAGGTGAGAATAACTCCGATCCACTCATCTTTTATTATGACGGAAATGGGGGTGCATGAACCTAGTATACAATCATAAACGACATGGTATATGACTCGAGTCAAGAAAAAAAATAAAGAAATTGCGTGGAATAATACTAGACTCGTGAATGATTAAGTGATGTTATAAGACTCGTGGTATGATTGTATGGCTAGACATGTGAAAAGTAACCAAAATGACTAACACGAGGACCAAATTAATACAGAAGAATAAAAAAACAAACTGAACTTATTTCCTAGGCACCGTGACACGGCAAATTGTACTGTGTGTCACGGTACAAGCTGCCGTGACGCGGTGATCATTTCCAGGTTTTTTTTTTTTGGAAATCCACTATGTGCCACGATGAAAATTGTCGTGACACGGTAAACATTCCCGCAGCACGGTGGATGCTGACGTGGCATGATTTTTTTTTTTCCTGAAAAACCACCGTGCCACGGTGGAAACTGCCGTGACACAGTGAACTTTCCCGTGGCACGGTGGACGCTGACGTGGCATGACATTTTTTTTGGAAATCCACCGTGCCACGGTGGAAACTGCCGTGACACGGTGAAATTTCCCGTGGCACGGTGGATGCTGACGTGGCACGACATTTTTTTCTTAGTTTGTGCTAATTACTAAGTGAGTACGGTCCATTGGCAATTGTTAGTCATATAATAATACGCCATAGACAAAGAAAGATTGTTAAGGTTAGGATCAAGATGACCAAACATAAAACACGTAGGCACAATGATGCAAAGAATAGTTCGCAACCTAAGGTCAAGTTCTATATTCGACTATGGTCAAGCTTTTTGGTGTCAAAGGGTATGATGGTTAAGAGTTTGGACGCGTTAGCAAGGCAGCCTCCCTTGAGGGTGTATGCCAATAGGCGGCTCCGCGAGTTCGTGATGAAATCAAACTCGACTCCATGGTTTTGGTGGATTTAAAAACTCGGATGAACCCTTATTGGCATGAGCGTTTTCGGGTTGATAGAGCATAAATCCCCCGAGCTAGTCACATACGTAGAACACGTAATATTGTGGAAAAATAGGTAAGCTAAAATGCATATGCATATGTGACAATGCCGATTAAATCACAAGAATATATTTCAAGAATCTTTCAAGTCTCATCCACTCATCTTAATTAAATACCGATCACTTAAATCGATAAATAACCAAGAATCCTCCCTAGTAGAGTCGCCAAATTCTAGGCCTCGTTCGAAGTGCGTCTACGTTAAAAGCATGTGTGAATATGCTTAACACTCTTAGGAAGTGGGAATTGACATATACGATTAGGGAAAAGGAAAGTAGGGAGCTGCCAACAAGTTTTTAAGGAACTTGTAAACCGTTCACGGATTATAAAAGGCAATCACGATAAGGGACAACGATAGGAAACAACGATTGACCCGTGAAGGTTACACCCCATTCATAATTCATGAGATTACTAACTCCATATGGTTCGGAACCATAAAAGGAGGATCGGGGATGATGGTACGAAGTGAGTCATAGAGTCACATTCGCCCTTATTGGCCTCTACTCGATTCTTATAGTGAAAAGTGATTCCTGCGATCTCAAAGGCATACAAACTATATTCAATTTTCTCCAAACTATAGTTAGGCTAAATTGGTTAAATATTAATGCAACACATAATTCTAAAATATTTGTGATCACTTGAATTAAATAACAAGACTAAAAAGGAACCTAAACCGGTTGTCCAAATTATCTTATTAGGCGTGATTTTCAATTACATATTCCCTTTAAACATGCAATATGGTGATCATAAAAAATAATAGAATAAACATTAATATTGGAAGCAAATTAACAATAATAGCATTAGTCAAATCAAATATAAATTAACCTAATCATGATACTTGCAATATAAAATAAAATAAAAGTAATTAAAAAGCACGTGGCCACCGTGACACGTGGAAATGCTGCGTCACGGGGTTATTTTCCACGCCACGGTGGATACTGTCGTGACAAGTAATTTATATCGTATCGCGACGCATAATTAGTGCAGCGATGCTTTTTGCGCGTGCAACTGGATAGATTTTTTGCGTTTCCGAACTCTTTTGACTATAAATTACGACCAGTTTATACATGATAGGTGTAGACACCCATTTGTGTCTCCCCAAAACCAAACCCACTAATGAATACCTTTCGCGTCGAATCATAATTGAATGAAGTGAAAGTGTGAAAATCTAGTGTTGCGGTTAGTTTTTATAAAAAATCTTTCTTTCTGTTTTCGAAAACCTACTCTAATTTTATGATAATAGCCTGTCTAGTTCAGTTTGGTCCATGACAAGGGTCCAATAATGGTGTAGTTGGATGGGGCTTAAAAAGAGCTTTCCAACGATATATTATAAGCCCAATTTCGATGAATAATGAGGAAGTTATGGCCAAAATACTAAACTGGGCCCGATTTGGTTTTGCGGCCCAATGATTTAGAGGATGACCTATTATTAATTATCATTCCTAAAGATATTAGGATTGATTATAGTCTTCTATAATTGTCTAGAAGGTTCTCTTAAATCCTAAAGGGATTAGGATTGATAATTATGTTTTAGAGTTTTACTTGGAACAGAATAAGTGTTTTTACGAAAATATGATTTTACCCCTAACACGGATTTTACGACTCAATTTTATCGAGAAGTGGATTCAACGTGGAAAAAGTGTTGAAATCTCCTGCATCGCCTAAAGAAAGGTTCGTCGCCAGGCGCTGTGGCGCTAAGTTCGTCGCCTGGCGACGAGCTTTGTCGTTGGCGACAGGAGGTTGCTTTATTCCTTTTCGAACTCTAGCTCTTTTCTATCAATTCCGGACTATTTTCTTATAAATAGGGTCCTTAGACCTCCGTTTTTCAATAACCAATTCTCATAAAGATTATCTCTCTCTTTATCTCTCTAAAAGCTAGAAGCTTTCCTTCTCCCTCTATTCTTTTTCTAAACCTTCCCTTTTGAAAAATACCGCACACATTAGTTCTAGACACACCTATCCAAGTTCAAAGTTGCTTTCGCCCTAGACTTATTTGTGCATTAAGATTTATTTGTGCAAAATAATCTTGTCTAAGATAATATGATTCTAATTCAAGTGATCGCCAATAAAAGATTTATTTGTGCATTAATATTCAACCAACATAGATTAAACAGGTTTAGGGTAAACCTATTGATTGCATGTTAGTCAAAAAGCGCACATGAATACGAGTAGAATAAAGTAGAGGCCTATTATTAGGGCAGGTTTAATCTCTTTTAGGTTGGATTTGTACCTTCATCCCCGAACTTCCATTCATGGTTCCAGACCTATTGGAGTTAACGATCTCCTGGATCGTTAAGGGGTGTAACCTTCACCCTGTGAACGGTTTACAAGTTCCTAAAACTTGTTGGCGACTCTTTTGCTCTTGCTTCCTTCCCTTTGGACGCCACCATGCTTAAGTGTATGATCATAATAGGGTTCAAGTTTGGGGGTAATGCTTGAAATATTCCCTACAATAGGCATAATTATGAAACATAAAATAACTAGAATTTCATATTTCGATAATAATGTCTTAGAATTTTGATAATACATTGCGTGACTGGTCATATTCTTTGACTTATTCAGAAAAAAGAGAGCTAGAATTGTTTCATGTCAGAGGTTTATTAAGGCATGTAGCAATTGAACATGATTTTTTGAGAGCAACCTTAGATTATTGGAGTCCGGAAACTCATTGTTTCAAGTTCGATTATGATGAAATCTGTCCTCTGCCGGAAGAATTTGGTGCTATCTTTGGCTTTTTTGCTAAAAATCTTGTTGCAATGCCTACTCTGCGTGAATATTATTACCAGGATTTTGAACGTCATCTAAATCTGACAGATTTTGATCAAAATAGAATTGTGTGTGGTAATGAAGTAGATCTAGAAAAGCTTGCAAATTTATATTTTAATCGTCCTGTCTCTAAGTCATATCATGTATATCGTAGAAGGGCTTATATTTTTGCATGTTTAGCAAGATTTTATTTGCAAACGGTAGAGTAGGACATGTTAATCTTGCATTTGTGATTGAACGTGTTGAATCTGGAAGATCCCCTATGTCGACTTGCCTTGGAGAAACTCTACGTGGTCTCAACGAAGCAAAATCTGACCGAAAATCCATCAGGTTGGGCTTTCTAGTACTGTTGCATGTAAAAACGCGCTCTTGTTAACCACCGTGACACGTTGCAGGCACCGTCACGGTACTCCTTGCCGCGACACGGTGCTTTCTTCCGTGCCACGGTGCTCTTCTGCTTTTTTTTTTACACAAATAACCATCTACTTTTTTCTTGTTTTGCAGATTTGGTTAATGGAGCGTTGGAACTCTTTGAAGCCCCCAACGATATTGAAAAGTATGGTCCAAATGATCTAGTTCGTAGGAAGAAGAACTACTCTGCAAACATGTCGTCATATGATGATTGGAAGGTGTTCTTTCCAAAGAAAGAATTTTATATTCGATGGGCGGTGCCTTGGTGGAGGCTCACTAGGATGGTTGGGACGAACGATACACCATATTTTCATGTTCCTAGTATGTCAAAGTTAACTTTTTATTTCCCTTCCCGTTGAGGCGACAATATGGATTTGAATAAGTAGTTCCACGTTATAACAGTAGTCCTTATGAAGTATCATTGCATGAAAGTAATGTTCACAAGTATGAGACTTATTGGATTGGAAGGCCTATGTGGACTGTTTCTGCGAGTAGCCTCTAGTGCATATAAGGCATAGTCGAATCCTTGAAGTGGGAGGGAGCGAGTTAGATCACGTCAGTTTGATGTGAAGGGATGACTTGGAAGTAAGAAGGCGCCTCCTAAAGATCGACTAAGTCCAAGAACTCAAGGAATTGAATTTAAGACTGCTATAATGCCTAAAAAAAAGTTATGTAAAGAAAAGATGGTTTACAGGGAAAAAACAACCTAAGAACTACAAAAAGGGTGAAAGGGGTGAAAGTTCAACTAGAGGTGTGACGATTCGAGCTACAAAAGATACACTAATGGTGAAGGCCGACCTAGTTGAAAAGAAGAAGGAAGCTTCTAAAGTGAAGAAGGATTATACTAATATTGCTTTGCTTTTATGGTTTAAGTTTTAATTTTTAAATAAGGCGTATGATGTCAATAGTTGTAGTCACATTTATTTCAATCATAATAACATATTTATTTTTGCCTTATTTAAAAATTACAATGACTTTTTTTTTAATCCGATTCAAGAAGTAAAATGCAATGGAAGAATAATAATAATTAAACGAAAATTGCAAAATGCTGCACAACTTCCCGGCACACCACGGTAAGTTTGCCGTGTCACGATAACTTTTGCCGCGTTGTGGTACATTTTACCGTGACACGATGGCTGTTTTGGTGTATTTTCATGCCAAAATGTTGTTGTGTTGCGGTATATTTTTTCCTATTTGCGGTGAATTCTGTCGTATCGCGGCGTGTGCTACCGTAGCACGGTGGCCTTTTGCTGCATGTTTCCGCTAAAATTCTGTCGTGTCGCGATATGTTCTGTTGCTCGCAGTATTTTCTTCACGTGACACGGTGACTGCTTCTTTGCAATTTTCTTCAATATATGCCGTGCGTATGTTGAAGGAGGAAGGATGTTTAGTTTTTTAAAGTGGTCGGGCCCCCTTTAGGGGTTGCCTACGTATCCTTAAAAGGAATCAGGCCAAACGTAGCTCTAACGGGTCTTTAACCCTTGCAACTAGGCATACAATTTCTTGAGTTTATCCAAATTGGTTAAATTATGGAAACCGTTGCCATCCATGTCTACTAATTGTGCCGCTCCGCCAGACAAAATGGACTTGACAATTTATGGTCCTAACCAGTTTGGTCTAAATTTTCCTCTTGGATCTAACATATTTTTGCGAAGTGCCTTAAGTACTAAGTCACCTTCTTTGATATTCCTAGTCTTTAATTTTTTGTTGAAATGTCGTGCCATGCACTGTTGGTAGATTTGGACATGATGCAAAGCTGCCAAGCGTTTTTTGTCAAGTGAGACTAGTTTATCATATCTCGCTCGAATCCAGTCGACTTCATCTAGTTGGCTTTCCAACGCGATTCGCAGAAAAGGGATTTCGAGCACTATTGGTTGTACGTGATCGCGGGTAAGAGTAGGTCGTTGGTCTACTAACCCTAACCAAATTAGAAATTTATAATACCTAAACTTACATTAAACTATTTAGTGCCAAGTAAAGGGTCGAACCACAAAGACTAAGTGTATCAATTTGTGCAAATTAGACTAGTAGGAAAGGTTTTGAGATAGAGAGAGATTAAACCAAACATTACTAAGAGCAAATAACTAAAACTAGGGAAAGTGGAATCCAATCACATCAATGCATTAAACAACATCATACAAATAGATGAAAATGACCTCGATTAGGAACATCAACACATTTAACTCACTCTCGCACAATTAAGCATGTTAATTATCCTGCTAAACTAATTCACTCTCGTGCAACTAGCCTAGCAAAGGTATGGAAGAATTTAGGGCTCTCAACCAACTCACTCTCGCACAATTGAGTGAAAGCACAATTAAGAGCATAGAATCGATTAGCTAGAAAGATTCTAATCCATAATAGCATCACCCATACACAATAATCAAGAAACAATTTCATACTAATCACAATCAATAATTTAATTCATTAATATAACCTTCATCCAATTCCCTAGAACAAGACCTAAGCTAACATAATGAAGAAAGACATGGAAAACAAGGTAAAATAAGAATAAAAACAAGATTAAACAAACAAACTAATTAATCTACTAAAATCAACAAACAAAAAGCAAAAACTAAGAATTAAGCAAAGAAATAAAGATGATATAAAGTTAGAAAATGCTCATTGAATAGATGAGAAGAAGTTCCACAAAGTTGCTTCTTCAACCTCTCAAAAACTCCATGGAAATCCAAGCTTTCTCTCTCTAAAACTACTCCTAAACTTGAGAGAGAAAATCCTAATCTAACCCTAGAGAGAGAAGCTCTCCCAAAACTAATTAGAGAGTTGAATCATTGGTAATTGAATAATCCCCTAATTACCCCAAAAATGGGTATATATACCAAGCTAAGAATACTTAGTAAGTAAAAGAAAAGAAAAGAAAGTAAAAAGGAAAGATAAAATAAGAAAACTAAAATAAAAATAAAAGAAAGAAAAAAGAAAAAGGGAAAAGAAAAGAAAGAAATAAAAATAAAAAGAAAAGAAAATAATAAAACCCCAAATCCCCCACAAAACAATCAGACTCCATTCCTTTTCTTTGATCTCTATGGCTGCTCTGATTTGTGATCATCATACCACCATCATCAACCATCATCATTGAATCACCACTATCCGATCATAATCAATGCTCCAAATCAATGGCTATCATCACTAATTGCATCATCATCATCATTATTAGACCGGTTGATCTTCATTAAAATCACGTGTGATGCTCGTGAAAGGGTTCGATCAAACCTCGGGTAGGTTAGACCGAACTACGGGGTTGGTTCGGTCGAACCATGGGTATGTTCGACCACACCTATTCAATTTAGACAACTTCAAAAGTTTCTGACTATTTTGACACTTCGACCGAACTCCTATGCGGTTTGCCCAAACCCGATTGATTTGCGATTGCTCTTATTTTTGCCATTGCTTATGCGAATTGGTGGTTTCATGACTGATTGTTGCAGGTGGACGGTGTGGCTGGGTTGTTGTTGATGTGCGTGGTTGATTGTGGTGGAGATGGAGCAGGGGAATTGGTTGCGGATTGTTTGGTGGTGTGGTGAAGGTTGTTACGGGGGTGATTGGTGGTTCAGGTGGTTGATAGGTGCGTGAGGGAGCAGGGGAAATGGTGTGGTGGAGGATGATAGGAGGTGGCTGCGTGGTGGTTGATTGTAGCTAGGATAGCTTGGAGCATGTTATTTGACTCAATTCTCGGACCTTGAACTCGATCGACCAAGGACCCGAAAACACCTACAACCAAAAACAACACGAGGGGATTATCAAAAGATAAAATAAAATAAAATTAAATTAAATAAAATAAGATAAATAAAGTAAAAAAAATAAGATAAATAAAGTAAAAAAAAATTCTAAAACTAAAGAAATAATAAAATTAAATGAAATAAAAATAAATAAATAAAACAAGCTAGAAACTAAAAGAAAAGAAAATAAATAAAACGAGAGAAGAGGGAAATTATTAACTAAAACTACAAAAATAAACTAAAACTAATAAAAATGCAAAAATACTCAAAATAGAGAACGAATAAGAAAAATAAGAAAATAAGCGAAATCAAGTTTAAAACTAGGGAAAATATTAGAAACTAAACCGAAAAATAAGCATAAACGAAAGAGAAAGGGGTAGCCCTCGTTGATGTACCAACGGAAGTTCGATAACCCAAAGAGCGAAATGTAGCCTTCTTGGCCAATCTTTTTAATTTTCCGTCATCTTTTAGATGATAGTTTTCACATTCTTATTGGCCGATTCAACTGCACCATTTGTTATGGTCTATAATGTGACGATTTTTGATGTTTGACATGGTATTTTTGTAACAATTCTGCGCACTTGGATTCGAAATGCGTCCCATTATCACTGATCATTTCGTACGGTACACCATAGCGGCATATAATGTTTTTCTTGATGAATTGAGCTACATGTTTAGCTGTGAGTTTAGCATATGAAGCAGCCTCAACCCATTTGGTGAAGTAGTCGATTGCTACAAGGATGAACTCGTGTCCTCCTTGTCCTACTGGTGTTATCTTCCCAATGATGTCGATTCCCCAAGTAGAGAAAGGCCATGGAGAAGTATACGTGTATAGAAGCGAAGGTTGAACGTGTTGCAAATTTGCGTAGACTTAACACTTCATACATTTCTTTACATATTCGTGACAGTCTCTCTCCATGGTAGTCCAATAATAACCATGTTGTTGAATCTTTTGGACTAACATTTTAGCATTCATATGCGTTCCACATATTCTGGCGTGAAGGTTATCCATGGTTTTGTATGCTTCTTTCTTAGATATGCATAAGAGATTTCTCCCTTAAGTGGTCCTTTTGTGGAGTTCTCCCCTGATAAGCACATAATGTGAGGCTAGGAGCCTCAAAGCACGGCGTGCCCTTTTATCAGTGTTAGGAGGGTATTTGTAATACCCCGTATTTTCATACATATTTTCTAATAAATTAATTAGGAATTATTTTATAAAAATGGTATTTTAGTAAATTTATTATTTGGAGCCAAAATAATATTTGAATTTTGGCGCCAAAAGTATTTTTGAAAACTAATCATTATTTTATAAAAATGGTATTTTAGTACGGACTTAAAATTGATTAAAACCTGGATTTTAAAAAAACCGGTTTTTTTTTACATATTTCGGATATTTTAATTAAAGCAAAATAATATTTTATTAATTATATTATTATGGTCAAAATTTTCCAATAATTAGCTAGGATTTTCGTATATTCCATGTATGGAAAATCTGATTTATGATTTTTCTTGATTATTTATTGGTAAATAATTGGTATTTAATCAATTAATTATTTAATTATTTATTTTATATTATTTATACAATTATTTATTCCTGAAAAACTGAGCAAAATCTTCCTAAATATATTTATAGGATTCCGAAAATTTGAGCTATGGTAAGCTTAATATTTTCGGCCCTATTGAATTATTTTGGGGGAATATAATTGGTAAAATTATATTTTAATTATCTTTCAAAATCTGTTATTTTCCTTAATTCTGATTCTCTATCTTTTTAATATCTAATCATCATATTTTCTTGCCATTCATTCTTTTTAATTATTCCCCAAGTAATTCTAATTTCCTTATTATTTTTCATGATATACATACCTTCCATATTCAAGTATACACAATCACCTTAATATCCAAACTTTCCTTAATTCTTTTACTCACTTCTCCAAGTAATCCCTTATACCCTACTCACCATAGTTCTTCCTACATTTTCTTACCATAAATCATGCTTACACTAGCCTATAAATACCCCTTCAATTCATGATCAAATCTCACATAAATTCTCATAATTCTCTAAATAATTTCTTACTCTTTTCTTTTTCTCCTTGTGCACCACCACCTCCACCATGCACCACCACCTTCAAGCCGCCCACGTGCCGCCGCCCTCCACCTTCGGTACTACTTGCTGCCGCAGGCAGCCCCTTGCCGCCACCTCCTCTTTCTCTTCTCCTTGGTTTCTTACCTTTTCTTCTTTTCTCTTATCCAATTAATTATAATTATTATGGGGAAATTTTTTTAAAAGTAGTTTTAATTATATAAAGGAAAATTTTTAAACTACCACCCAAATATGTATCCATTTTTAAAATAACCACCCGTTTAATTTTTTATTTTATTTTACCACCTCTTAAATTAAAAACTACACAGATTACCACCCATTGCAAAATTTTGATGGATTTCTTGCATGTGGACCTACCCACTGGCTAGGAATGGCTATGTTTAAGCATTACAATCAACCATGTCTGAACTCCACCTCCCCTTTAAACCAGTTTATTAAGTACAAGACAACCTAAAACCAAAAGAAAACAAGTAAAAAAACAAAGAGCTTGTTATCTGAATTGCCACTACTACTGATCATCTTCTTCCTATTACCACTAAGAGTCGTTAGGTGGGGCCCACATAAGAGAAATCCACCGGAATTTTGAAATGGGTGGTAATCTGAGTAGTTTTTTAATTTGGGTGGTAAAATAAAAATAAAAATTTAACGGGTGGTTATTTTGAAAATGGATACATTTTTAGGTGGTAATTTAAAAATTAACCTTGTATAAAATCAGATTTTTAATGGTGTTGGTGATAAATTAATTTAAGAGGTTCATGTACATATAGTTGGGAGGTTTTTAGTTTAATTATTGTGATTATTTGTTAACCTTATATTAATTAAGGTTATATTTATTTGTAGGGTGTGTGAGCAAGAATCTTGAGGTTCCGTTTGTGTGTTTTAATAAGCAAGGATCAAGGTACGTTAGGTGGTTAGATACCTTGAAAAAGATTGATTTGAATGAGAATGTTTGAATGATCTCTTATGATGATTGAATTAAATTGAATTGAATCATGGTTTATGAAATAAAAGCATGTTTAAATAAATTGGTTTTAATAAATAAATTGGAGTATTGATTTTATATCATGTTTTAAATGAATTAATTATTTTTCATGTTTAAAAGGGTTTTATTTTGAAAGCATGTTGAATTTAATAAAGTGGAATTTTGGAACTTTTATTAAAGGTTGAAATTATTGGATTTAAAGAGTATTTATTGAATTATTGTTATTAAAGCTTTATAAGCATGTTAGTAATCCCACTATGCAGATTTGGTTTATTTGATAAGACTTTGGATTTTGTATGACCGAATCTTTCTTCAAGAATCGCCTTGTAAAATTAGGAGACTAGCTTGGGGGGTGTGCAAACTAGGGAGAGGAATTGGAATTAGTTGTGAATAATTGGAATTGGTTTTGAAAAATTGGAATTGTTTTTTAAAAAAAGTGGAATTGGATTTATTGGATATTAATGTTGGATATTGAAATTGGTTTTGGAATCTTGAGTTGGAATTATTGATTTAATTATTGGAATGGATGGAATTGATTTCAAAAACATGTTTATGAATAAATTGAGTTTAATTATCTCACACTTATCGTACTTAGAATATTTTGCTAATCCGTATTTCTTGTTTTTTTTTGTTCGCCCTGTATGCCTTAATGGTAAGCAATGTTGACTAATTTTAGGTAAAGTCATAAATGAGCATTCCTGGGAGTGGTTCACCTAGATTAGGATGTGTTGGTTCTTGTACTTTATTTATGAGTGCTCATAACATTGGTTACTATTTTTAATCTATTATTAATTAAAAAGAGTTTTGAAGTTTCTGCTGCAAAGTGTTGGTTTATTTGGTAAGTTTGAGTAGCCTTACGTAATCACACGACAGTAATACGCCTAAGTCTATCTCTACGGTATAATTATACGTATTATACTAGTATTTTCGTATAGGGAGATTTGGGGGTGTTACAGTATTCTCTCTTTGTTACATAGTTAAGGATATTTGTATACCATAGCTCTTCATCTTCTTCTTGCGATTCTTGTTCATCATCAAGTGCATGAACATAAGCCAGCTCGTATCTTCTTTCTATGGTCAATGGCATTCGAATTGTGTCTCTTAGAATTCAAACCATTGATGCCAAATTAGCTAGTGTATCGGCAAACTGATTCTCTTCTCTAGGAAAATATGTGTATTCTACTTCATCTAGTTGCTCCGTGAGAGTTTCCAGATAAGCTTGATACGTAAGAAGACTTTCACTTCTCACTTTCCATCTCTTGAAGATCTGGTTGATGATTAGTGACGAATCGCCGTAGATTCTAATCTTCTTGATTCTTAGGGCCACAGCTGTTTCTAATCCAAGGATGGATGCTTCATATTCTGCAACGTTGTTGGTGAAGTCAAAGTAGAGTTTCATGAAAATTGGGATGTGTTCTTCGTTGGGCGATACGAGTAAGACTCCTACACCACAACCCTTTTAGTTCGAAGCTCCATCGAAACTGAGCGTACAACTATCACCCTCAATCATTAGTAGATCCTCATCAGGGAAATCATACTCTTCTTCTTCTTCTTTCTATGATTCTTCTAATGAAAAATCTGGTAAGAAGTTAGAAACTGCAAAAACCTCTGATGGCCTTTTGTGGTACGAATTTCAAGTCAAACTGATCAAGGTTGACTATCCATCTTGATAATCTTCCATTGAGTATTGCCTTTTCGAACAGGTACTTGAGAGGATCCATCTTTGACACAACATGAATTGTATTAGCGACCATGTAATGCCTTAAATTTGTTGCGGCCCACACGAGTGCAAGATACAACTTTTCAAGTGGTGTGTACCTGGTCTCATAACCTTGAAGCTTTTTACTCAAATAATAGATTGCGTTCTCTTTGCTTTTGATTTCTTGTGCTAGCATTGCCCCCATTGTTTTTCTTGTGACCATAAGGTAGAGTCGAAGAGGAAAGTCAGTTATTGCTGGTGCTAGCACAGGTGGATTTGCCAGGTATTCTTTGATCTTGTCGAAAGCTTTTTGGTTGTCTTCATCACATGTAACTAGAACGTTCTTCTTTAGCTTCTTTAATATAGGTTCATATATCGCAGTGAGTTTGGATATGAACCTACTTATATATTGCAACTTTCCCATAAAACCTCAAATCTCCTTCTCAGTCTTGGGTGGTGGCATGGCCATGATTGCCTTGACTTTTGTGGGATCTATTTCAATCCCTTGAGAACTGATCACATAGCCAAGTAGTTTGCCTGATGTTACTCTGAATGCACACTTTGTTGGATTTAATCTCATGTTATACTTGCGGAGTCTTTCAAAGAATTTGCGAAGTGCGATGATGTGGCTTGGTCGATCTTTTGACTTGACAATCATATCATCAACATAGACCTCCACCTCTTTATGCATCATATCATGTAATAATGTTGTGGCTGCTCTTTGGTAGGTGGCACCCGCATTTTTCAACCCGAATAGCATTACCGTATAGCAATATGTACCCCATTAAGTGATGAATGTGGTTTTCTCCATATCTTCCTTAGCCATCTGTACTTGATTATATCTAGCGTAGCCATCCATGAATGATAGGAGTGCATGGTTTACTGTGTTGTCGACCATAATGTCAATGTGAGGTAGAGGGAGACTAATTAATGTATTTATACCCCTCCAAGTTTGAAAAAGCAACACTTAATGGCAGATTATCAAGGTGGATAGCCAACCTTGCTCAGTTTGACTTGAAATTCGTACCATAAAAGGCTATCAAAGATTCTGCGGTTTTTGACTTCCTAGCAGATTTCCCACTAGAAGAAGTTGAGAAAGAAGAAGAAGAGTATGATTTCCCTGACGAAGATCTACTCATGACCGAAGATGATAGTTGGACGCTCTATTTCGATGGAGCTTCAAACCAAAAAAAGTTGTGGTGTAGGAGTCTTGCTCGTATCGCCCAACGAAGAACACATCCCGATTTCCATGAAGCTCAACTTTGATGTCACCAACAATGCTGCAGAATATGAAGCATGCATCTTGGGATTAGAAACAACTGTGGCCCTTGGAATTAAGAAGCTCAGAATCTATGGCGACTCGTCATTGATCATCAACCAGATCTTCAAAAGATGGAAGGTAAGAAGTGAAAGTCTCGCTACGTATCAAGCTCACCTGGAAACTCTCACAGAGCAACTAGATGAAGTGGAATATACGTACTTGCCTAGAGAAGAAAATCAGTTTGCCGACGCGATGGCTAAGTTAGCATCAATGGTTCGAATTTCAACAGACACAATCAGAATGCCATTGACCATAGAAAGAAGATATGAGCCGACTTAAGTTCATGCACTTGATGACGAACAAGAATCACAAGAAGAAGATGAAGAGCCATATATGGTATACAAATATCATTAACTATGTCACGAAGGGAGAATACCCTCCTTACACTGATAAAAAGGCACGTCGTGCTTTGAGGATCCTGGCCTCACAGCATGTACTCATCAGGGGAGAACTCCACAAAAGGACCTCTTAAGGGAGAAATCTCCCATGCATAGCTAAGAATGAAGCGCATAGAACTATGGAAAACCTTCATGTCGGAATATGTGGAACGCATATGAATGCTAAAATGTTAGTCTACAAGATTCAACGACAAGGTTATTATTGTACTAACATGGAGAGAGACTGTCACGAATATGTAAAGAAATGTATGAAGTGTCAAGTCTACGCAAATTTGCAGCACGTTCCACCTTCGCTTCTCTACACATATACTTCTCCATAGGGGAATCGACATCATTGGGAAGATAACACAACCAGGAAAAAGGGGGACACGAGTTCATCCTTGTAGCAATCGAATACTTCAGCAAATGGGTCGAGGCAGCTTCATATGCTTAACTTACAGCAAAACATGTACCTCAATTCATCGAGAAAAACATCATATGCCGCTATGGTGTACTGCACGAAGATCAGTGATAATGGGACTCATTTCCAAGTCTAGTGCTGACAAGTGGAATAACTAGGTCGTTATCTAATTCTCTCTTAGTCAAACTAAATTTATAAACACTAAACAAACCTTATACAAGTATGCGGTAAGTCAAGGGTCAAACCCAAAGGAATGAGTAGGAACTATGCTATACTCTATTGTCATGCTAAATCGAAGAATATTAATGGTTGAGTTTGGTAACTAGAATATCAAGAAGATAAACAAATTAAAGAATTCAATCAATATGCTAAACACTAGGGATATAGGTTCCACATGCAAGCTCAATGATTATGCTAATTGATAGATCGCTCAACTGATTCAAGCATTACAAGGGATAAATGATAGTTGCAATCAAAGGAATCCAAAGGCTATCTCCTATAAGCCAAGCTAGGGTTCACTATGAATGGCTAACAAGAAGAATCACAATTAAATTCAATCAATTAAAGCAATTCTCAAATCAAGGGTTCATGTCATTGAAATTTTCAATGCAATCTAGATTAATCTTATAGGCTGATCACTCCTAGTCTAATTAATCACATGCTCAACTATGTCAAACAAATTTAATTGCAACAATTCAATTCAATCAATGATCATCAACTAGCAAAAATCATCAATCAAGCATGCTTTCCCTTCTCCCTAGCAACTAATCTACTCATTAATCATGATGAAATTGAAAGACAAAACAAATTCAATCACAAACATATTCATTTCAAGCTAAATCAAAAGGAAAATCAATCAATCAACAAATTCTCAAATTTAAATCAAAATCCAAATCAAAAATTCAAACATTAAAGAAATTGCAATTGAAGTAAATTCAAAGAAAAGAAACCTCACAAACTTTCATTGATATGAAGAAGAAATCCAAACTTGATTGAAGCAATGTTGTAATACAAATCAAATCTAAGAATTCCAATCTCTACTTTCTCTCTACCTTCTCTCTAGTTTCTCTCTCTAAAAACTAAGCAAATGAAATATTATCTAAAAGTTTGCCTTCAAAAGGAATTACAAGAGTATTTATAGACAAAGAAGAAAAACTGATCGGCAGCGCCCTTTCCAAGAACACCCCGCGGGCGCAAAGAAATGGGTACGGAATCCATAACTAACTCCGCGGGCAATTTGGGCAAGACCCACGCCCGCAGGTACTGTAGCCCACGGCTGCGGCAAAGACACCTACGCCCGCGGCTAAGGGCGCGGCAGATGCCCTGTTCCAAGTGAAGACAGGGGGGCCGCGATCTCTCCAGATTCTCCGCGCCCGTGGCTAGACCACGGCCAAGGCGCGGAGAGTTCCTGCCAAAAATTCCCACTTTGCTGCACTTTATCCGCGCCCGCAGCAATGGGCAGTGCAGAGCGCCCTCTCCGTGCCCTCTCCAAGGAGCTTGATACTTCTTTGCTTAGCCCTTTTTGCTCTTCTTGATTCCTTTGCGAAGCCAACTCCTTAAGAACCTACAAAAGTAACCAAAGAGAGAAAATAGAAGAGAAAAAGAGGAATATAAAAGGAAACACGAAGAAAACCACATAAAGGAAAGTAAAACACGAAGAAAGGAGAAATAGAGAAATTAAAGGAGAAAAGACCAAAATGATAAAAGAAAACCATGAAAAATAGGGCGAAAACATCCTAAAAGACTACCCTATGAGTGCCTTAAATGACACTCATCAAATTCCCCCAAGCTAGACTTTTGCTTGTCCCGAGCAAAAAAAAATCTAAAAAGGAATAAGGAGGGCTTATTTAGAAAAGAAAAAGAGAGAAAAGAATATACACTAAGACTCACTAACGTAGGAATCACGGTTGTTTTTAGCTACAACAAGCCCTTTAAACCCCAAAGTCGTCTATGAGGACGAGTGAGGTCTTGTAAGGGTTTCCTAAGAGCTTAACCCACAAGTCTTTGAAATAAAATGAGGCAAAATCATTTAAAAAGAAAAGAAGGTAAAACAAAAATTTAAACAAATAGCTCTTGATAAGGAACTTCACAAATGATCAAACGCAAATGAATGAACACTTTTCTATATGAAATGGGTATGCATGCTTCAAGATATTCACGGTTGATTGAAACATAAGGTATGCTAAGCGTAGAGAAGTGATGTGGCGTAATCCACTTTCATCCCAACCAATCTAACCGCGTTCTCCCTATGGCTTCACATCTTCCCTTAGCAAGCGTCTCTATGGTTCCTCGAAGGAACCGGAAAAAAGAGTAAAATTTGAGGGTTTCTCGACATATTGACCTTGCATCCCTTTTCCTTAGGCTTTAACTCATAATTCCCTCCCTCGGTATATGACTCAACCACTAGGTCGAAAGGAATTTCCCAAAGGTTTTAACGTAAGGGCAAAAGGTTAGGGGTAGGCTAAAATTTTAAAATTTGGTGGTACACCTAGGTTATGAAGCAAAGATTGGCCAAACCTCGACATTAAAACCGAGAAGTCACCAAAAAAAAAAACTAACACCCCCAAGCTTATTCAAAGCTATGTCCATAAGCATATATACAAAAAGCGTAAACGCTTCTCCCCCAAGCTAAAAGGAAGCATTGTCCTCAATGCTTGAAAAGGGAAAAGAAATTACATCAAAATATTTTTGAATTATCTCATTTTTACTTTTTTTTTTCAAAGCAATTGTCCATGCCTCTTTAACTTAGGACAGGTTTTTCTTTATTAACTTGCCATTATTCATAATATATAAAAAAAATATAAGCTTGCTTACAAATAGAACCAATATCCAACTTTATACACCACAAATTCCAAAAATATGACTAATTGCTTCACAAAAACCAAAAATGGAACAAAAAGTAACAAATGGCTCAAAGTTCTAAAGATGTGGTTTGAAAAGAAGGGAAAAGGCTCAAATGGTTAGCAAGAAGGAAAATGTAACCCAATGAACTAAAAAGAAAGAACAATCCGAGAAATGAAAAATTACCACCCCGAAAAGTTGCCTTTGTCCTTCCTAGTTGGTTCGGTCTCGTGTTTGAGAATTATGAGTCAATATTTGAGATTAGGTATGCAAAGGTCAAGGATCCATTCCACACAATCAAAACATGATGAAGGCTTGAAAGAGAAAAATCCTCACACGGTTGTAGCAAAAACTTACTAAAGGTGTCAAATCCACCAAAGGACGTAACTCCATCTTACCACAAACCAAAAGAATCCGGCTTCAAGGCCCCAAAAGTTCTAAACCGCTACCTTAGCATACCCTATCCTAGAGTCAACCGCAAATACTCTCAAAGCATGCACACTGATAAAACATAGGCAAGCATACATTCAAAGGCAAAATTTCGAGTTGTAGAATGTACAAAGATAAGAGCTAAACAAGAAAAAAGAAAAAGAATAGCCTAAAAAATGTTTTATTTTTATTTCAGAGAAAAAAAAGAGCTAAAAATCAAAATAAAGAGAGAAAAGCACAAGAATGCAAGCAATCACAAGCAATACCCAAGCGTCAAACAAGTGGTCATTCGGCAACAACGCCAATGACCCCCAAACACGCTAGGTTTTACAAGGAAAACATCCTCGAACCATTCAACTCATCCTAAAGCTAATCCTAATCTAAGCAACTAAGAAAAGAAAGAGAAGAGAAATAGAAAGATTTCACCGGGCGCCAAAGCTATGCTACATAAATCAAGGTGAAAGAGCACCTTATGAAACGTCGAAATCCAAAGCATAAGAAATAGAGCAAGGTAAAAAATAAAGAACTATATACAAAGAAAATTGTTAGTAACTTCCAAACAAAAGCAAACAAAAGAATACTTATTAGAAAACTATATACAAAAACCTAGAAAAAAAATCATCATCATCACTAGTAGAAATTCAAAAACATCATCTCCAAAAGTAAGACAACATACACTAGTACAAAAAAGGGCTTAGAGAACGGTTGTAATAGGCTTTATAGAACGCTTTAGGACCGTTCTTCTGCTAAGCGATGTATAAAGTATAGAGAACAGGTCAATTAGGCGTTTTATATACTAACAAATAGAGAACGGTTGTTAGTCACAACCGTTCTCTTTTTCCTTCCTATAATCGTACAACTACGAAGGAAAATAGAACGGTTTAGAGTACTCAACAGTTCTATATTGCATTACAATAGAGAACGGTTCAGTTAGATAACTGTTCTCTAAAGTTTTTTTAAAAAAAAAAAAAAAAAATCCAATCAAGAGATCATATATTGCATTATTTTCCTGCTAGCTGTATTATTCCTGTATTTTATTTTTGACGATATTATTGAACTTTTTTCCTGTATTCGTATAATTGTTGTATTCTTGTATTTTATCTTTTACATCAAAATCTACATTTCCTGTGTAAAAGAAATTCATGATCTAGTATATACAATTTCAGTATATTAGAATTAACCAAAGCCATAAAAATATACTTCATATAATTTGAGACATCCAACAATTAAATTTAATCATTCATTCGAAAATTTGTTCTATACAAATACAAGTATATATATATATATATATATATATATATATATATATATATATATATATATATATATATATATATATATCAAAACACCTTTCTTATTGATGTTGATAAAAAAAAAATTAAAATGTATAATCTAGCTTAGATATACCAATATTATAGATCTTTAATCCAGATAAATCATCAATGTCGTCATTTGGTTGATGACATCCGGTAACATATGAAATCCATCTTCCCCTAAGCTTGTCGATCATTAGCTTTGTCAATATACTGCAAAACAATGTAAAATACATCGGTCTTTCTCAGTAAAAGTAAGGTTTTTTTTAGTACTATCATATTAAATCAGAGCTATAATAAGTGAAAATATAATATAGAATTGGTGAATATAAGTTTAAATCACTTTAAATAGGGTGATGAAAGCAAGGCTTATGATACATATAACGATTGTGAATTTGTGACTTAGAGTAATTATTGAGCATCCAAAACATTGCCAACGAACAATCAATGAATTTATGATGCACATCTCTCTATCTCAACAAGAGGAATAGTATCAAGATCAACATCTTCAAATCGGTTAAATCCTTACCTCAACAAAATAATACAAAATAAGAAACTACATGTATTGAGTGTTGACAGCTTAACACCCTAGTTCAACTGTTAAAGATAAATTTATAAACTAAGACAGGTCATTGGATGGATCAGGAATTTAGGATAAGATACTCACGGGACAATGCTCTCCGTTCTGGATCTGTGCACCTAGAAACTCAGCAGCAAGATGCTGAAGTGCCTTTCTACAAATTTCTTTACTCATATTAAGAAAAGAAATTACTATTTTATAGCAAAATCAAACTCACAGATGTAATTACTTATCATGTATTCTAATGGAGCATAATATTCTAAATAAATTAGTTCAAGAAGAGCAATTCAACTTATATGAAAGAAAAAGCTAGATAAAGAAAAGAGTATGAAACAAGATAAATACTTTATAAATGGCTGGTATTCTGCAATGTCACCATGTCTTTCTTTGGATGACTTAGTAAAAGTGCCTGATAACTGTTAAGATATGGATTAGTTGACATTATAGTATCAAAAGTAGGATGCACTAACGTATCAACTATTCACAATCAACCAACAAGAAATTTTCCTTTAATCAACTCTGCCACCTTATCATTACTATAAATTCACTTCCATAAGATTCTGATTTCTTGCTCTTCTCTCTTCATAATCAGCTACCCAAAATCCACAAACAACATGACTACTCTTATACATCACTAGAATTAGATTTAATCATCACTTAATTTCAATCACAACATCTCATAACCAGCCCTTTTATGAAAGAAAAGCAAAGCAAATTAATTTTTCTAAAATAATTTGCAAAGTATTTGAAATTAATAGAACATAATAACCTAGTGGTAATCAATTTCCCCTACCCCTCTTTCTTTATCTAATTAGGGTTTCATATTTGACCTAGGTTAGAGTAATTTGGCAATAATAATTTTGATTAATAGTGAAATTTCTTGTAATTCGTATCAATTAAGTGTAATTTGATTGAAAAAACTTCAATTTTATAGAATTATTTGCATTTATAAGAATCGATTGAATTCCCAAAAACTAAATTGTGAATTTTTTTAATCCACCTAAAATTCGATCGAAATTACTGCAATGGATGAAAACTATGAATTCATTACAGCTGAATTGAAAAATTCAATTGATTAATACAACTAGATTGACAAACTCATCCGAATAAAGAAAAATTTGAACGAATTACCTGGAAAGTGCAGTGGTGGTGTAGCGGTGCGGTGCGGTGAAGTGATGTTCAGCAGTGTGGTGGTGGAACGACAGTGGGGAGATGGGCTGACGGTGGTGCAGTAGGGCGGCGAAGTAGTAATTGGTGAATTGAGCAACATGAGGTTTCACTTTTCATCGTTTTTCTGAAGCAATAAGCAGTTAATACTCTAGTGAATAGTGATAGTGCAGTATAAAAGCGTTTCAATTATATGAAGCAGCCTATGAATAATTAGGGTAATTTTAAATATCCCAATGGTGCACATAAATATCCCTCTAATTTTTTTTTATAAATATTATAGAATAAAAAAGAAATACAAAACGGTTGTTAAGATGACCGTTCTGTATCATCTAAAATGATTTTATTTATTTTTTATTGTTTGAGTAAAAAAAAATAGAGAACGGTTAACTATTCTAACTGTTCTATATTTAATAACTCATAAAACGCCTCTTGCACAAATACGTTGTATATTCTTCTAGAGAACGCCTATTTTTTATAACCGTTTTATATTTTGTGATCTGTAATCTAGTTTTTGTGGTAGTGATACCAACTGGACTACCAAAAACGAAGCAAGTAAACCTACCAAAACCTTTTCAAACATATCCCCACAAGTCCAAGGTGCCTCCCCCAAACCTACCCTAAAACACCCTTTTCGACACCCCTCTCACACAAGGGCAACTATAGGAGAGGTATCAAAAAGGGGTAAATAAACAACCCAAGGGGGACTAATGGTCACTAGGGCCGGCACCACCATCACCCGCATCCCCATCATAAGAGAAACCAGAAGGGGGACCATAGGGATCCCAACCATCGGTATAACCGGATGGTCACCCATAACGACCTTTAAAAAGGTCAAGTTGGGATACGGTCAACTGGTCATAAGGCTCGGGTTGGATGCAAAGCTCAGGGTGTATGGGGTGAACATAGGGGTAGCTGGGATCACTCCTATAGTCACCCCCCCGAAACCCGGTAGTCATAATGACTGGACTCGTCAGGGAACTCGCGCCTAGGCACATCGGGGTTTGAGACCCCTTACCAATAAGGGTACGTAGGGAGGTTGGGCCGGCTCATAAGGGTAATTAACCGAAGGAGTGACCTCCCCCCTACGTACACTAGCATCGTATAAGGCGCTAGTTTGAAAAGCTAAGTTTGGTTTCCGACATACACACCTTGCATGCTCGATGTTGTTGGTAGTCATGTTGTTGTTGATGTTTTCTTCTTCCTCGATGTTGTTGAAAGATTTGTTGTTGTTGTTATTGTTGTTGTTGTTCTTCTTCTTCTTCCTCCTCCTCATCATCGTCATCACCATCATCACCCTCTTCATTTACATCCTCATCCTCCTCCATATCAACTACTACTTGCCCCCTATCCCTAAGGGGAATCCAAATAAACCTAGCCTCCCTACTAATAGAAGTTGCGGTCGGGTTTGGAAGCAAGCAATAGTGCTCATTTCGCACTAACCAAGAATAAACATCGACGTTCTTTGTACTAGTAATGAAGCATAAAGTGTTGAGTTGCTTCAAATTTAGTAGCATGTCTTCACTCCCTCCAACCGAAGTGCAAGATCTCAAGAACCCGTCTTGATTGAAATGAGAAATCAACCTCGTCACCATTCCTCCACAATGAATCTCACCGGTTTTAACCCCACTAATAATCGCCCGGCAACACTCCATAAAAACGTATCCAAAATTAACCCTAGGCCCAACATCCGACTTAGTGGCCATCCAAAGAACCATAATCTCTTCCCTTGAAAGCTTACCATGGTCTTGCTTGTTGAATACGGCATAACCAAGGACCCTATGAAGAATCCTATGGGCCAGGTGAATAATTTCACTAGCAATTGAATTCTTGGAGTCAAAGGTTTTCTTATAAGCTATGGTTCTCCACCAAGCACCCTCATTGTAAGTGGCCGGGTTGAAAAGGAGTGGCTAAAAAATATCTGCATGAGGGTTTAACCCAAGAGCTTCATTGAATTCGAAGAGGGTTAAAGTGTGTTTGACATTGAACAATTGGAATGAGATGAGATAATCTGTATCCCCCACCCTATTATATCCAAATGTAGAGAAAAATTCGATGGTGGGTTCCAAATATGTTCTAGGAGAAGTTTGAACAAACTCAATCGAACGGAGGTTGTGGAGAAGGATGTCAAGGTCGGATTTGACTCCTAACTTAACCATGTCATCACAATGGTAATTTCGTGTTGGTCTAAACTTTCGGGATTTAATTTTATTATATATTGGAGCTTGTTTAGACCGGTTGTAAAATTTGAGAGGTGGAAGAGGTAGAGTTGGGTTACTATCTTGAGGAGTGGGATTGTGAGGAGGTTGGCTTTGGGAAGATTGGCCATGAGAAGATTGGTCGGGAGATTGGTGGGAGCGCTTCTTGCTACTCTTGCTTTTCCTTAACAAATCCATGATTACCAAATCAAAAACACCAAATAGCTCAAAGGAATTCACACTAACAACTTCTCAAAACTAATACTACCACCAATACTCCACACAACTTCACAACACCCCCAATACTACAAAGTACCTGTTTCAAACAAGAAAACAACCAAAATACAAACAACAACCACAAAAATTAACAATCAATATCAAAAGTAAACCCAATTCACTCAAAACAATTTCAAAATCACCAAACAATTAACCATAATCATCATATGCAATCTAAACCATGGCAAATCAAAATCAAAGCACAAAATCAATAAAAGTTGACAAAAATAGAGCAAGGATTAGGATTATACCAAAGTTGTAGACACAAAGAAGCACAAGAACACAAAAAATGGACCTAGCACCAATCAAGCTTGAAAGTGCTTCAAAAACCCGAATTTTCCCAAAAAATAACGAGAAAAACGTTCCAAACTTGATGACAATGGAGAAAAGTAAGAGATTAAGGTGAAAATTTGAGTGAAATCAAGGAATTTGATGTGAAAATTATGAATTGGGGGTTAGGGTTTGAGAGGAAGATGAGAGAGAAAGAGGGTAAAATATGAGTGAAAGGAAAAAAAATAAGAGAGGAGAGAGAAAAAAAGGTGAACCGTGCATAATCAACCCCAGCACGCCGCGCTCACTCCCGAAATCGCTGCGCCCGCGGGGAGTCCGCGGACAGCATGCGACAAGTTTTTAGAAGAATTTGTCAAAAATTACCTTAATGGGGGTTCGCGGGCTCTCCAGAGTGACGCGCCCGCTCTAACTTCGCCGCGCCCGTGGGGAGCTCGCGGCAACAAACTGATTGGTTTTCTATATTTTTGCCTTATTGATGAGTCGCGCCCTCTCTCTTTCATCCCCGGCCTCTCTCTTTCACCCATGGGGCAACCGCGGGGAGTTCCTGGTTGAAATTTGCACAATTTATCATTTTAAAGCTCGAAACCCCCGCGGCCTCTCTATGCCTGCAGGGTGTCCTCTCCCCTACATCACAAACTCTTCTTGTACTCTTCTCATCATTCACCCTGAATCCATAGTTGATGATGGAAAGCAACCTATAAAACAAATCAAAAACAAGAAAAATAGTAAAAACAAAGACTAACAAACAAAAATAAAAGAGAGAAAAGAAAAGAGAAAAGAGGTTGAGAATCCAAGTTGCCTCCCGTAAGAGCTTTTGTTTAACGTCGTTAGCTCGACGATTACCACCCATTCAAGGTGGTTGTCGGAGAAGCAATGAGTGAACAAGGCCAAGAAAAGCATAATCAAAATAAATTTGTGGCGATGGCCATTGACTTTAAAAGAAGAAGAAGAATCCATCATTGAAACCTCTACAGCACCACTTGGAAAAAACACTCTTGACCAAATAGGGACCGCTTCATCTTGACATAAGCTTTCCAGGAAACAACTTAATTTTAGAATTGTAGAGAAGAAATTTATCACCAACACAAAAATCTTTCTTCTCAATAAGTTTGTCATGTGTTTCCTTGGAACGAGCTTTGTACACACTAGCACAATCATAAGCATCAAGCCGAAGCTCCTCTAGCTCATGAAGATCCAACCACCTTTTCTCCTCCGCACTTTCCAAGTCAAAATTTATCTTCTTGATTACCTACAAAGCACCGTGTTCAATTTCAACTGGGAGATGACATGACTTGCCATAGACTATGCGGTATGGAGTGGTACTTATGTGGGTCTTGAAATCCGTTCGATAGGCCCAAAGAGCATCATCCAATATTTCCAACCAATCCTTTCAATTTCTCGCAACCGTCTTTTCAAGGATGAGCTTAATTTTACGATTAGAGACTTCCACTTGACCGCTCGATTGGGGATGGTATGGGAGGCCAAATCTTTGATGGACTCCATGCTTCCTCAACATATTTTGAAAGGCATGGTGAATAAAATGAGAACCGTTGTCGCTTATCACCGCCTTCGGTACCCCAAATCTTGGAAAAATTATTTTCTTAAACAACTTCATATCCACCTTATGGTCATTAGTTGGGGAGGCAATGGCCTCGACCCACTTAGACACATAGTCGACCACCACAAGGATAAATTGATTTCCGAAAGATGAGGGAAATGGCCCCATAAAGTCAATACCCCATACATCAAACACCTCCAACTCGAGTATGTGTTGTTGAGGCATTTCGTTTCTCTTTGATATGTTCCCAACTCTTTGACATTGGTCACATGTCTTTACAAAGCCTCATGAGTCCTTAAATAGATGTGGCCACCATAAACCGCATTGAAGGACCTTAGTGGCAGTTTTAGAGACACCCATATGGCCCCTGCTTGGATCCAAATGGCACATTTTCAAAACATTAGGCACCTCTTCGTTTGGCACACATCGTCTAAGTAAGCCATCGACCCCTCACTTATATAAGATGGGATCATCCCAAACATAATACCTTGCCTCTCTCTTGAGATTCTTTATTTTATTCTTAGAAAAGGAAGGAGAAAACTCCCGACGTGCAAGAAAATTCACCAAATCGGCAAACCATAAGAGCTCATTTGCTTCAATAGCATATAAGAAGTCATCAAGCATCCTATCCTCAATTGGAGAACCATCATCATGAATTCGAGAGTCATCTAGACAAGAAAGATGGTCCGCCACAACATTCTCCGCTCCTCTTTTATCCCTAATCTCAATGTCGAAGGTTTAGAGCTCAGGAACCCACCAGATCAACCTTGGCTTGGACTATTTCTTGGCAAAAAGATACTTGAGAGCCGCATGATCTGTGAAGACTATGGTCTTGGAACCCAATAGATAACAACGGAACTTCTCAAAAGCATGAACTATAGCCAAGAATTCCTTCTCCGTTGTAGTGTAATCCCGTTGAGCTCCATTAAGAGTCTTGGATATATAATAGATCACATGAAGCTTCTTGTCAACTCTTTGACCCAAGACACCTCCTATTGCCGAATCACTTGCATCACACATCAACTCAAATGGTAAATCCCATCTTGGAGCTTGAACAATAGGAGTATAGATTAGGGCTTTCTTCAACTTATTGAATGCCTCCAAACACTTATCATCAAATACAAACTCGACATCTTTTTAAAGAAGATCATTGAGGGGCTTTGCAATGAGGGAAAAGTCCTTTATAAATCTTCTATAGAACCCGGCATGGCCCAAAAATGATGTCACACCCTTCACATTAACCGGAGGTGGAAACTTTTCAATAACCTCAATCTTTGCCTTGTCCACTCTATGCCCTTTGTGAGAAATTTTGTGCCCAAGGACTATTCCTTCTTCAATCATGAAATGGCATTTTTCCCAATTCAACACCAAATTCACTTTTTCACACCTTGCCAAACACTTTTCAAGATTTTCAAGGCACGCCTCAAAGGAAACTCCACCTACGGAAAAGTCATCCATAAACACCTCCATCTCCTCTTCCAACATGTCTCCAAAGATACTCATCATACACCGTTGGAAAGTGGTGGGAGCATTGCAAAGGCCAAATGGCATTCTCCTATAAGAAAAGGTACCATAGGGACAAGTAAAAGTAGTTTTCTCTTGGTCATCGGGATGAATAGGAATTTAGAAAAATCCCGAGTAACCATCAAGGAAACAATAGTACTCGTGCCTCGTTAGTCTTTCAAGAATTTGATTAATGAAAGGAAGGGGGAAATGGTCTTTCTTTGTGGATGTGTTTATACGTCTATAGTCTATACACATCCTCCATCCCGTGACCGTCCTCTTCGGAATAAGCTCACCTTTCTCATTCTCAACGACGGTCATACCTCCCTTCTTTGGGACAACGTGAACGGGAGAAACCCACCTAGAATTAGAAATGGGGAATATGATTCCCGCATCCAAAAGTTTGGTGATTTCCTTCTTCACTACCTCTCCCATTTGGGGATGTAGCTTTCGTTGCCTCTCAATGGATGGTAGAGTACCCTCCTCAAGAGTTATGTGATGTGTACATAAAGCGAGGCTTATACCTTTGAGGTCATCAATGGTATATCCCAAAGCACCTTGATGCTTCCTCAAAACATCACACAACTTTTGATCTTGGTGCTCACTCAAAGAAGAGCTAACAATCATGGAAAAAGTGGAGTTGGGTCCCAAAAATTCATACCTAAGGTGTGATGGAAGAGGTTTGAGCTTAACCATTGGTATACCTTTACCTTCCTTTGAAGTGGCGGCTTGCAAAGCTTCTTGGCTTGAAATATTCATGCACATATTCTCATCCACTTCTTCAATGCTTCCATTTAGCAAATCCTCATACATTGCCATTTCCTTAATAGGAGCACCTATCTTATCCTTATTCAACAAGATATTCTCAAGAGGATCATTAGAAGTGAGCAAGTGCTCATGCATGAAAGACACAACAAGATTAAGAGAATCAATCAACATGAAATTTTCTAAAGAAGAACATGGATACTTCATGCTTTCATTCAAGTCAAATTCAATGACCTCGTCCTACCTTGATGAAATTTTTGCACTCTTTACATTAATCATGGCACCCAAGGTAGCAAGAAAAGGTCTACCAAGAATAATGGGAATGGTAGCATCTTTATCCATTTCAAGAACCATAAAATCTATCGGAATCACAAACTTCCCTACTCTCAAAGGAACATCCTCTACCTTCCCCTTTGGAATTTTAATTGACTTATCGGCCAATTGCAAGGTAATTTTGGAAGGCATAAGTTCCCCTAACTCAAGTCTTTGATAAACCGAATATGGCATTAGGCTAACACTAGCTCCTAAGTCACATAAAGCATTATCAATTTGCATCTTGTTAATGGCACAAGGGATAGAGAAGTTTCCGGGGTCTTTCAACTTGGTTGGAATCTTGTTCATTATAATTACACTAAAATTCTCTGTCAAGTTGACCATCTCCACCACATCACAATTCCTCCTACCACTCAAAATGTCTTTGAGGAATTTTTCATAGTTGGGCATTTGGGTAACAACTTCAGTAAAAGGTAAAGAAAGGTGAATTTTCTTAATCATGTCAATAAATCTTCCAAATTGTTCATCCAACTTATGTCTCATGAATTTTTGTGGATATGGAAGCTTGGGTTTCACTATTTCTGTCTCCACTCTCACCTCTCTAGGTGTCTCAATCACAACCTCATTCAAAGATGCACCATTTCTCTCATCCTCTACCAAGACCTCCTTAGTTTCACTCTTCCTAGTAAAACTCTCCTCAAGAACCTTACCACTCCTTATAACAATAGCATTCACAGGTCTCTTAGATCTAAGCCTTGGGAAGGTAAAGAAGAAGGACTAGCATGGTCTTTCAAAGCATTAGCAAGTTTAGAAATTTGGTTTTCAAGCATCTTATTATGAGTCATCATCTCATTAGATTTCTTGTCACTTACGGCCATGTAAGTGTTCAACAACTTGGTTTGATTTTGAATGATTTCCTTCAAATTAGTCCTAGAGGAAGAGGATTGTGAATAGGAATTATCAACTTGAGTCTTTAGAGCAAATCCTGGTGGAAGGCCTCTTTGAGCATTATTTTGAAAATTGCCTCTACCTTGATTGTTCCAATTACCCCTATTTTGACCTTGCCCATAACCTAGATTATGGTTACCACTACCTTGATTATGATTTCCATAACCTTGGTTTTGATTAACATGATTTTGGTTTTGATTTTTGCTACTATAACCTTGATTGTTATAATTACCTCGAGAACCTTGGATCCCTTGGTTCCTATAACCACCACCTTGGTTATAGTTGTCAAAATTACCTTGGTTTTGGTAATTCTTATTCCATTGAACCCTTTGGTTATCAATCCTTTGCACATTATTATTGTTTGACACATAGTTCACATGTTCACTCTCATTATTATCAAAATCATCATTACAATCCGGAAAAGCATGAGGGCAATTACTAGCATCATGATCATATGAACCACACACATCACAAAACAAACAACCACTAGGCATGTTACTAGAAGAAGGAGGGGAATGAGAGTTAGAAAGAATACCTCTCCCCTTAAATTGAGAGGGAAGACTTGGAGCTTGGGAAGAAGAGCTCTCCAATTTTTCCTTGATTGCAATCACTTCCTTCCCTAAGTTTGTCATTTGTGAAGAGAGATTGTTGATTGCATTTAGATGATCAACCGAGTACTTTTGCTAGTTGATTCTATCTCACCATCTTGCCAATCTCTATAATACCTCAAAACATCCTCAACGATGTCTACCACTTCTTCTTCCGTCCTATTCATAATGGGACCTCCAGCTCCCTCATCAAGGCATGACTTGCCTTGAGAACTTACGCCTCCATAAGAAATTTGAATAATTTGATAGGTTGGAATTCCGTGGTGAGGACACTCCCTTTGATACTCCTTATATCTCTCCCACGCTTCATAGAGGCTCTCACTTGGCTTTTGTTTGAAGCCTTGAATTAAACACTAGGTGAAAAAAGGCCTTTGGCAGCGGTTCAAACCCGGTCTAAGGCACCGGTTTGAACCGCTGCCTATATGGGGGGTGCCAAATACCATCTATTAAGCACCGGTTCAAAACCGGTGCCATAGGTTCAAATAGGCACCGGTTAACCGGTGCCATATGCTCAATTAGGCACCGGTTAACCGGTGCCATATGCTCATTTAGGCACCGGTTAACCGGTGCCTTTAACTGCTTCCCGCCATTTTTTTTTGGTGGTAATGCTATTTTAGGCACCGGTTGGTGCCTAACCGGTGCCTATTCAACAAATTTTTTTTTTTGTTTTTTTTTTCAATTTCCGTGCAATAATATTCTAAAAAAAACATGTTTCCCGCAATAATAATAACCTGTAATTCCAGCAATTATATTAAATATTATTATTATTATTATTATTATTATTATTATTATTATTATTATTATTATAACTAATAATAATAATATTATTAATTATTACAATAAGATACAAAAATAATATTAAAAACAAGAATTCAATTATATATATAGATATAAATATTCCCAAACGCAATACAAAAAAAAAAGTTGCTTACATATACAAATAATAGTAAGTAAATATATAATGAATAATAAGTAATATAGTTCAAAAGTTAACATAAATAATTTACAATTACAATGTCATTTACATGTTGAAGGTGATAAAAGACGCCAACATGTCACGAACTTCATTAAGCTCCTTGATTGTCAACGGACCATCCTTTTGGACCTTGCAAAACTTGAAATACAAAAACATTATGTTAAAATTAATTAATTAGGCAAAACAACATGTATTTTATCAAATATTACCTATATGACTTCTATGTAGCCCATTTCCTACATTACTTATCAAATGAACTATTTCTTTCTCATAACATGTCAATGTTGGGTAGTTGTATGTGTGTAAGGCCTAAAATTGTATAGGAGAGCATTTTATTAAGGTTTGTGACGCTTTTTACTCAAAATGGCCCAAATATGGCCTATATGACTTTACTATGCCCATTTCCTACATTTCTTATTAAATGAACTTTATTTATCTCATAACATGTCAATATTATCTAGTTATAGGTGTATAAGGAAAGAAATCACATCAAAAGAGCATATTAACACAAAATGGCCCTAATATGGCCCATATGACTTCTATTAAGCCCATTTTCTACCTTTCTTGTGAAATAGCCTTTTTGTTTCTCATAACATGCCATTGTTGGGTAATATTAGGTGTCTAAGGTTAGAAATCACATCAATATAGCATTTGAATAAGTTTTAGGACTTACCTCATCAAGTTGTTGAGTGTCCGTATAATGAGTCACAATGTCAAGCATGAATCTCATCACATACAAAGCACAATCAAGTCCATTCTATTGTTGTGCGCACTAGCATATGACAAACAAATCACATCAGTGAAACATGCAAAGGAAATGAGCAAATATTTACTAACATAGATTTTGAAGATAATCACAATATCATGTAAATTACCAACGATGACTTCCATGTTGGACCCTTTGGAGCACGACAATGTAGCTTCTTCATAACACTGTAGTAAAAAAAAGTACATTCAAATTTGATTAGTCGTATGATTACTAAATTAGTTATTATTAGCAATAATCATCACTAGGTTGCTATATATATTTACTTTTGCAATATAGACTTCACGAGCCACTTCTCCGATGATCGAGCTGAATCAAGGTGATAAATTGTGTTAGTGGAATTACAAATCACCATGAGGCTCCAATGCTCCCTACATAAGTTCACAGTAGACAAGCAAATTAATATTTAGGAGTCAACATATAATGAGGCCAAATCGATTGAATTTGACATGGTTAGACTTACTCTCTATAACATGGGGCGAATATGAACTTGTCTCCCGCACGCGCAGATTCCCTGATACTCTGTTCAACATAGTACAACACGTCATGGGGGTTGCCTATGATTCTAGTAGTGGATAACTGCTCGGGGCACAACCACCCAACTTTACAAGGAGAATCAGTGTCAGTTAAGTGCTCCTGTAGTGCTCTGCGTGCATGAACATTGAATCATTTATCAGATGTAGGATAATCACCATCAATTTGAATAACTTGAAAAAAGTATAGATTATGTGGGCATTGAAGTACCTCATGAATGTTTGAATGAGAGAAATGTTAAGCTTTGCACCACGTAGAAATTCCTTCACATCTTCTTTGCTGATCCATGCAACTGCATCCTCATCATAGTGGAACATTGCCTTAGGAAGTGCAACTTCCATAGGATCGACCAAATGACAAGCACGGTTGTGAAGAAAGGTCATGTCAGCAGAGAGCGATTGAAGAACAATGTCTTCAACAAGTGGAGTAGGTGGCATGGGTGAACCTTTCGAAGAGTGCAACTTCGACGCTTGTTCACTCTTGGACCGTTGTTCACTTAGCTTCTTCTTAGGTTGATCAATTATTTTAGGCTTCTCCACCCTCTTTCTCTTTGAAGTTTTGCTTTCATTTGAAATCTGAAATAGTTTGAGAAAGAATAAGTTTATAAGTTGAGAAATGAAGACCAATGGCTTTATTTTGATGAAATGGGCCCAAAAAAATTAGAACTTTGCTTCTTTTATGCAATTTCAAATCACAATCACTTATACATATGTAATTATGATATGGTTTGAGAATGTATAAGTTTATTAGTTGAGAAATGAAGAAAATAGGCAAGTGAGTAGCCATTTCGGCTCAAAATGGCTTAATTTTGATGAATTGGACCCAAAACCTTAGAACTTTGCAATTTTTATGTAATTTCAAATGACAAACACTTATATATATCTGATTATGAGTTGTTTTGAGATGCAAGGAGTTTATAAGTTGAGAAATGAAGAAAATAGGCAAGTGAGTAGCCATTTCGGCTCGAAGTGGCTTTATTTTGATGAAATGCGCCAAAATAATTAGAACTTTGCTTCTTTTATGCAACTTCAACTCACAATCACTTATACATATGTAATTATGATATGGTTTGAGAATGTATAAGTTTATTAGTTGAGAAATGAAGAAAATAGGCAAGTGAGTAGCCATTTCGGCTCAAAATGGTTTTATTTTGATGAATTGGACCCAAAACCTTAGAACTTGGCGATTTTTATGTAATTTCAAATGAGAAACACTTATAAATATCTGATTATGAGTTTTTTTTTTTTGAGATTCAAGGAGTTTATAAGTTGAGAAATGAAGAAAATAAGCAAGTAAGTAGCCATTTCGGCTCGAAGTGGCTTTATTTCGATGAAATGCGCCAAAATAATAAGAACTTTGCTTCTTTTATGAAATTTCAACTCACAATCACTTATAAATATGTAATTATGATAAGGTTTGAGAATGTATAAGTTTATTAGTTGAGAAATGAAGAAAATAGACAAGTGAGTAGCCATTTCGGCTCAAAATGGCTTTATTTTGATGAATTAGACCCAAAATTTTAGAACTTGGCGATTTTTATGTAATTTCAAATGACAAACACTTATAAATATTGATTATGAGTTCTATTGAGATGCAAGGAGTTTATAAGGTGAGAAATGAAGAAAATAGGCAAGTGAGTAGCCATTTCGGCTCAAAATGGCTTTATTTTTATGAATTGGACCCAAAACATTAGAACTAGGCGATTTTTATGTAATTTCAAATGAAAAAAACTTATAAATATGTGATTATGAGTTGTTTTGAGATGAAAGGAGTTTATAAGTTGAGAAATGAAGAAAATAAGCAAGTGAGTAGCCATTTCGGCTCGAAGTGGCTTTATTTTGATGAAATGCGCCAAAATAATTAGAAATTTGCTTCTTTTATGCAATTTCAACTCACAATAACTTATACATATGTAATTATGATATGGTTTGAGAATGTATAAGTTTATTAGTTGAGAAATGAAGAAAATAGGCAAGTGAGTAGCCATTTCGGCTCAAAATGGCTTAATTTTGATGAATTGGACCCAAAACCTTAGAACTTGGTGATTTTTATGTAATTCCAAATGACAAACACTTATAAATATCTGATTATGAGTTTTTTTTGAGATTCAAGGAGTTTATAAGTTGAGAAATGAAGAAAATAAGCAAGTAAGTAGCCATTTCGGCTCGAAGTGGCTTTATTTTGATGAAATGCGCCAAAATAATTAGAACTTTGCTTCTTTTATGCAAATTCAACTCACAATCACTTATTCATATGTAATTATCATATGGTTTGAGAATGTATAAGTTTATTAGTTGAGAAATGAAGAAAATAGGCAAGTGAGTAGCCATTTCGGCTCAAAATGGTTTTATTTTGATGAATTGGACCCAAAACATTAGAACTTGGCGATTTTTATGTAATTTCAAATGAGAAACACTTATAAATATCTGATTATGAGTTTTTTTTTGAGATTCAAGGAGTTTATAAGTTGAGAAATGAAGAAAATAAGCAAGTAAGTAGCCATTTCGGCTCGAAGTGGCTTTATTTCGATGAAATGCGCCAAAATAATAAGAACTTTGCTTCTTTTACGAAATTTCAACTCACAATCACTTATACTTATGTAATTATGATAAGGTTTGAGAATGTATAAGTTTATTAGTTGAGAAATGAAGAAAATAGACAAGTGAGTAGCCATTTCGGCTCAAAATGGCTTTATTTTGATGAATTAGACCCAAAATTTTAGAACTTGGCGATTTTTATGTAATTTCAAATGAAAAACACTTATAAATATTTATTATGAGTTCTATTGAGATGCAAGGAGTTTATAAGGTGAGAAATGAAGAAAATAGGCAAGTGAGTAGCCATTTCGGCTCAAAATGGCTTTATTTTGATGAATTGGACCCAAAACATTAGAACTAGGCGATTTTTATGTAATTTCAAATGAAAAAAACTTATATATATCTGATTATGAGTTTTTTTGATATGCAAGGAGTTTATAAGTTGAGAAATGAAGAAAATAGGCAAGTGAGTAGCCATTTCGGCTCAAAGTGGCTTTATTTTGATGAAATGCGCCAAAATAATTAGAACTTTGCTTCTTTTATGCAATTTCAACTCAAAATCACTTATACATATGTAATTATGATATGGTTTGAGAATGTACAAGTTTATTAGTTGAGAAATGAAGAAAATAGGCAAGTGAGTAGCCATTTCGGCTCAAAATGGCTTTATTTTGATGAATTGGACCCAAAACCTTAGAACTTGGCGATTTTAATGTAATTTCAAATGACAAACAGTTATATATATCTGATTATGAGTTTTTTTGAGATGCAAGGAGTTTATAAGTTGAGAAATGAAGAAAATAGGCAAGTGAGTAGCCATTTCGGCTCGAAGTGGCTTTATTTTGATGAAATGCGCCAAAATTATTATAACTTTGCTTCTTGTATGCAATTTCAACTCACAATCACTTATACATATGTAATTATGATATGGTTTAAGAATGTATAGGTTTATTAGTTGAGAAATGAAGAAAATAGACAAGTGAGTAGCCATTTCGGCTCAAAATGGCTTTATTTTGATGAATTAGACCCAAAATTTTAGAACTTGGCGATTTTTATGTAATTTCAAATGACAAACACTTATAAATATTGATTATGAGTTCTATTGAGATGCAAGGAGTTTATAAGGTTAGAAATGAAGAAAATAGGCAAGTGAGTAGCCATTTCGGCTCAAAATGGCTTTATTTTGATGAATTAGACCCAAAACATTAGAACTAGGCGATTTTTATGTAATTTCAAATGAAAAACTTATATATATCTGATTATGAGTTTTTTTGAGATGCAAGGAGTTTATAAGTTGAGAAATGAAGAAAATAGGCAAGTGAGTAGCCATTTCGGCTCAAAGTGGCTTTATTTTGATGAAATGCGCCAAAATAATTAGAACTTTGCTCCTTTTATGCAATTTCAACTCAAAATCACTTATAAATATGTAATTATGATATGGTTTGAGAATGTACAAGTTTATTAGTTGAGAAATGAAGAAAATAGGCAAGTGAGTAGCCATTTCGGCTCAAAATGGCTTTATTTTGATGAATTGGACCCAAAACCTTAGAACTTGGCGATTTTAATGTAATTTCAAATGACAAATACTTATAAATATCTGATTATGTGTTTTGAGATGCAAGGAGTTTATAAGTTGAGAAATGAAGAAAATAGGCAAGTGAGTAGCCATTTCGGCTCGAAGTGGCTTTATTTTGATGAAATGCGCCAAAATAATTAGAACTTTGCTTCTTTTATGTAACTTCAACTCAAAATAACTTATACATATGTAATTATGATATGGTTTGAGAATGTATAATTTTATTAGTTGAGAAATGAAGAAAATAGGCAAGTGAGTAGCCATTTCGACTCAAAATGTCTTTATTTTAATGAATTGGACCCAAAACCTTAGAACTTGGCGATTTTTATGTAATTTCAAATTAAAAAAACTTATAAATATCTTATTATGAGTTGTTTTTAGATTCAAGGAGTTTATTAGTTGAGAAATGAAGAAAATAGGCAAGTGAGTAGCCATTTCGGCTCGAAGTGGCTTTATTTTGATGAAATGCGCCAAAATAATTTGAACTTTGCTTCTTTTATGCAACTTCAACTCACAATCACTTATACATATGTAATTATGATATTGTTTGAGAATGTATAAGTTTATTAGTTGAGAAATGAAGAAAATAGGCTAGTGAGTAGCCTTTTCGGCTCAAAATGGTTTTATTTTGATGAATTGGACCCAAAACCTTAGAACTTGGCGATTTTTATGTAATTTCAAATGAGAAACACTTATAAATATCTGATTATGAGTTTTTTTTTTGAGATTCAAGGAGTTTATAAGTGGAGAAATGAAGAAAATAGGCAAGTGAGTAGCCATTTCGGCTCGAAGTGGCTTTATTTCAATGAAATGCCCCAAAATAATAAGAACTTTGCTTCTTTTATGAAATTTAAAATCACAATCACTTATACATATGTAATTATGATAAGGTTTGAGAATTTATAAGTTTATTAGTTGAGAAATGAAGAAAATAGACAAGTGAGTAGCTATTTCGGCTCAAAATGGCTTTATTTTGATGAATTAGACCCAAAATTTTAGAACTTGGCGATTTTTATGTAATTTCAAATGACAAACACTTATAAATATTGATTATGAGTTCTATTGATATGCAAGGAGTTTATAAGGTGAGAAATGAAGAAAATAGGCAAGTGAGTAGTCATTTCGGCTCAAAATGGCTTTATTTTGATGAATTGGACCCAAAACATTAGAACTAGGCGATTTTTATGTAATTTCAAATGAAAAAAACTTATAAATATGTGATTATGAGTTTTTTTTGAGATGCAAGGAGTTTATAAGTTGAGAAATGAAGAAAATAGGCAAGTGAGTAGCCATTTCGGCTCGAAGTGGCTTTATTTTGATGAAATGCGCCAAAATAATTAGAACTTTGCTTCTTTTATGCAATTTCAACTCACAATAACTTATACATATGTAATTATGATATGGTTTGAGAATGTATAAGTTTATTAGTTGAGAAATGAAGAAAATAGGCAAGTGAGTAGCCATTTCGGCTCAAAATGGCTTTATTTTGATGAATTGGACCCAAAAGCTTAGAACTTGGCGATTTTTATGTAATTTCAAATTAAAAAAACTTATAAATATCTGATTATGAGTTGTTTTGAGATGCAAGGAGTTTATAAGTTGAGAAATGAAGAAAATAGGCAAGTGAGTAGCCATTTCGGCTCGAAGTGGCTTTATTTTGATGAAATGCGCCAAAATAATTAGAACTTTGCTTCTTTTATGCAACTTCAACTCAAAATCACTTATACATATGTAATTATGATATGGTTTGAGAATGTATAAGTTTATTAGTTGAGAAATGAAGAAAATAGGCAAGTAAGTAGCCATTTCGGCTCAAAATGGTTTTATTTTGATGAATTGGACCCAAAACTTTAGAACTTGGCGATTTTTATGTAATTTGAAATGACAAACACTTATAAATATCTAATTATGAGTTTTTTTTTGAGATTCAAGGATTTTATAAGTTGAGAAATGAAGAAAATAGGCAAGTGAGTAGCCATTTCGGCTCGAAGTGGCTTTATTTCGATGAAATGCCCCAAAATAATTAGATCTTTGCTTCTTTTATGCAATTTCAACTCACAATCACTTATACATATGTAATTATGATATGGTTTGAGAATGTTTAAGTTTATTAGTTGAGAAATGAAGAAAATAGGCAAGTGAGTAGTCATTTCGGCTCAAAATGGCTTTATTTTGATGATATAGACATAAAACCTTAGAACTTGGCGATTTTTATGTAATTTCAAATGACAAACACTTATAAACATTGATTATGAGTTCTATTGAGATGCAAGGAGTTTATAAGGTGAGAAATGAAGAAAATAGGCAAGTGAGTAGCCATTTCGACTCAAAATGGCTTTATTTTGATGAATTGGACCCAAAACATTAGAACTAGGCGATTTTTATGTAATTTCAAATGACAAACACTTATAAATATGTGATTATGAGTTTTTTTGAGACGTAAGGAGTTTATAAGTTGAGAAATGAAGAAAATAGGCAAGTGAGTAGCCATTTCGGCTCGAAGTGGCTTTATTTAGATAAAATGTGCCAAAAAAAAATTAGAACTTTGCTTCTTTATTTTTTTTTTTAAATTATGCAACTTCCGCCGCCCCATGACACCCGAGGGAGCCGCTCCCGCTGTCGGAACAGCGAAGGCAGCCCACGCCGAGGCCACAGCAGCCCTGACAGGTGGTTGCCAAGGCTGTCGTGGCTGCTAGTCTGCTGCAGCCTCAACAGGTGGCTGCCATGGTTGTAGCAGCACAGGCAGGTGCTGCCGAGGCTGCAGCAGCCATGGCAGCCGTCTGTCGAGGCTGTGGCAGACTGGCAGCCACCTGTCGTGGCTGCTACAACCTTGGCAGCCACCTGTCGGGGCTTCTGTGGCCTCGGCGCGGGCTGCCTTCGTTGTTCCAGCAGCGGTGGCGGCTCCCTCGGGTGTCCCGGGGCGGCGGAACTTGCATATTTTAAAAAAAAAAATTTAAGCAATTTTAAATGAACTTGGCAGACCTTGCATATTGTAAAAAAATAAAAATTTGGCGGTTTTATTTTAAGAGTGCCTAACGGTTTAACACTTACAAAATTTGAGAACTAAATAATTTCAACTTCACCCATGCACATGGCCAATCAACAAAGTTACCAACAGCTTGCCAAAGCGTTGTTATCTCAACCTCCTCTATCGGTACGGGTAGTGGGATGTCTTCGAACCCCGCAACCACTGAATCAATCCCAACTGAGTAATGATATGGCCCCGCCGTAGCACCCGTCGTCGGTTGGGCACTACCATACGCCACCCAACTCAACTCCGTTTTATTTGCATGCTCCGGGGCTAGAAGTGCACACCGGGTGTCTTCCTACACAAGTATATATATAAAAAGAAGATAGTTAAATAGGACTTTTACAACAGCATAGATAATTTAACAAAATTCATTAAGGTAGAGGGTTACAGGTCACCTGTAACTCTGGAAATTCATGCGGTGTTGGATTTTCAAGCTCCCTCGAGTCCGCATGTGTAGGAGTAGGAACCTGCAACAGTAAATCAATCATTGCACCTCAAATCTCAATTAACCCAGTATTTTAAAACTTTTAATAACCCAATTGATTTTACCTCAGGTGGCACATCTTCACCACGTATCTCATCTCCTCCATGTCTATCACCTTTTCCTTGTCCTTTTGGTTCAGAACATGAGTCGTCCGGGGTACTCGTGAGGAACGACAAAGTCGGTAAGTTCATCAGCTTCGCGCAAGCATTCAATTCACCAACTAACTCGTTGCGTTCTTGTTCCTTAATTGATGCCACCTTGGCATCCAACTCCCCCGGTGAGTTAACACTGGCTCGAGATCTACCCGATTTTGTGTATTCGGGACCCATCACCTTATTCCATTCAAGCAATGACCCTCCCGAACCTACTACTCGTCCTGGATGGTATGGCCTTCCCAAAGCCATGGTGAAAGGGTCATTCTCCACATTTGGTTCAAATTTTCCCTCCACCATCTCTTGAGTGTGCTCAAGCTATAACATAAGGAAAAATGAGGTCAGTAAAACAGTTAATGGTTTGTACAGTGATTTAGATGCAAAAATGACTTAATTACAACAATTCATAGGTAACTTACAAGCTTCTCCGCCAGATTTTTGGCTTCCGGACCCTTGATGACCCATTTTCCGGTTTCCTTATCAAACGTATGGAGAGAACAAAAGAAATCACCCGCACGACTCACCAATGTAGTGATCGTGGAACTAGAGGGTTCCTTTGATGCCACTAGAAGCGCTTTAGGGTATAAACCCGAATCGACCCACTCAGGTCTCTTTTCACCAAAAGTCTTAGGACCCATGCGATGGACGTATTCCTTCTTTTCTGCATTCGCTTTATTTTGCTCTCGAAGTTCCTACAAAACAAAAAATGTTAGTCTCATTGCTACAAAAAGTGTCAAGCTATTATTCAATTGAGATAAGATTTACACAAACTTACAATGGCTTTCTTTTGAGTCTTCATTATAACAAACTCTTCCCAATCATCTTTTGACACGGTCGGCCATATTTGCCATGGGAGACGGTCATCTTATTTAGCATTCTTCTTCTTTGTTTTATTCTTCTTCTTGTAGATCCACCGATTAGTCAACTTGGTCTTAAAGCCTCTGAATCTTTCCGCTAATAAAGATTCAAACACCCTTCTCTTCTCGGGATCATTAGGAATAGAAAACAGCCTCTGCAAGCACAAATTAAAACCGATTATTAGTTTCTATTTAGTAACAACCATAAGGTTAAGGTATCTTAAATTTTCTAAATGTGCCAAAAACACACTTACCCTTGTATCATCCCAAAATGCTTGAATCAAACCCGGAGGTACTTGCCGCATTACAAGTGTAATGGGGATTTTCCGCGAACATATCCCAACTTGATTAGCATATTGTCGACGCCATTTGGGCTCGGGTTGGCCTTTGTTGTCATACTCCAAGACCATGGGACCGTCCGGTTTCTTAAAGCTTCTCGTCGGACCCCTTATTTTTCTTTGAGCCGGTGCCTTTCCCCCCCCCTCCACCACCTGTGTTGTTTTCATCTTGTCCTTGGCCTTGACTTTCAGGAGTCGGGTTCTCACCAACAATCTCACGTGTTGTATTTACAATAGGCGATGCACGTTCAGCTGAAATTTCAAAATCATTAAGCCTACGCTCGAACTCATCTTGAGCCTGATCCTCTGGCTCACCCAAGTCATTCTCCTTATTTACATCATAAGGCACATCACTATCGTCCTCGTCCTTATCCTCGTACTCGTCCTCATACTCATCATCGCAATGTCCTCTCCCAAATGAGGATCATGATCGTCTGCCATGAGAAATAAGCACCTGTCAAAGCAATCATAAAACAATATTAGTGTATAGTAAAGTATATGCATGATAGTTATTATGGTTAAGTAGAAGCTATTTAAGCCATTTTCAGCTACTTATAATGGTCCTATAACCTTGTATATGCATGATAATGAGTACAAAATGACAATTTCAATCTACATATCACTTATACATATGGAAAATAGGTTGTTAGAATGAATAAATGTTAGTTCATACAAAAAACAAAGGAGTTGGGTTAAGTAGAAGCTATTTAAGCCATTTTCACCTACTTATGGTCCTATAACCTTGTATATGCATGATAATGAGTACACTTAGGCAATTTCAAACTACAAACATGTTAAATATATTGAATATAGGTTGTTAGAATGAATAAATATTAGTTCATACACAAAACAAAAGAATTGGGTTAAGTAGAAGCTATTTAAGCCAATTTCACCTACTTATAGTCCTATAACCTTGTATATGCATGATAATGAGTACACTTAGGCAATTTCAAACTACAAATATATCATTTTCGCCTACTTTTGCTCCTATATACATGATAACTAAACTATATTTACAATGAAACCATTACTAACTTTTAATCAAACTACCTCATTCTGAAATTCCTTCGTTGTGGTCTGATCGCATATAGCCTGCTTCGTTGTCTATGTCATTTAGTACAACAGGTCTAGGAACAGTGAAAGGTGCTGAATCATCAAACGCATCATATTCTTCCTCATCCTCAACATCTCCAATGCCTAGGATTCTTCTTTTGCCAGCTAGCACTATAGACCATTTTGAATCCATTGGGTCAGTTACGTAGAACACTTGCTTAGATTGAGATGCAAGGATAAATGGTTCCACACTATCATTCAAGTGGCCAAGATCTACAAGAGTAAAGTCCTCATGTTTGACGTTACGCCTGATATTATCAACCCACTTACACTTGAAAAGAGCAACCGTGAAGTCACAATAATCAAGCTCCCATATTTCTTGAATTCGACCATAGTATGACAACTCTGCATTGACAGGTGATTTATCCTTAGAACTTGCAAACTCCCTTGACGATGCCACAAGAGTTACACCACTGTTTTGGGTGGAGGAAGATTTCGAATCACGACCCTCGGTCCAAAAAGTGTACCCATTGATGTCATATCCCTCAAATGAACGGACATCATCCCTAGGACCGTACGCAAGCCACCGTACTGTATCGATCACATTAGTATCATTCAATCCACTCATTACTCAAACACGAAACCAATCAACAAACCTCTTATTATGCAACTGCATAAGTGCCCTTTCACCTTTGGATGGAAATTCGGCACGCAAACTAGCCATGTGCTCGTCTAAATATGGGTGCACATCTGAAACATGGTGCAACACATAAAGGTGTGCTTGTAAGAATTGATCTCGGTCTGGTGACATTCGTTTTGACCCAATTGTGCCATGATCATCAAGTCTACCTTCATGTCGAGAAGTAGGAACACTACAAAAATTAGGCTTTTTAGCTACGGAAATATAGCGACAATTTTGATTCCGTTTCTAATATAGAGACGGATTATAAAAATCCGTCACTAAATAAAGTCAGCGACGGAAATATTTTATCCGCGATAACTTTAGCGACAGGTTAAAATATTCCGTTGCTAAGCAGCGACAGAAAAATGTAATCCGTCGCTTAGTTTATTTTTTTGTTTTAAAAAAATTTGGAGAATAGGTAATCTAGAGGTTTCTTAAAAAAAAGTCAGCAACTTTTATTTCTTGAAAATTTCGAGTATTCGCGCTGAACATTTCATTAACCCGCCTTAAAATTTTTCCCCTCTTTTCTCTGTAAACCCCAAAAACAAAGTTCTCACTCCACTTTGCTAACTCCTCTTTTCTCTTGACGGTGATGGCGAAGGTGAAGACGATGGTGAAGACGGCCAACGAAAACTCCTAAGGACCTGTCGAACAGTCGAAGGTATGTAGATCTATCAATTGATTTTAGGGTTTTAATTAATTTGTAAATGGTATTTTGGTTTAACATGTTATTGTTTGGGAATTTGGCATTTGAGTTGAAATTATCGCCATTGATGAGTTTTATTTGAGTTATTGGAGTTGAAACTTTTGCATGTGCTTTTTGAATTTTTATGGCATGTGCTTTATTTGAGTTCTTGGTTGAATTACAATTGATTATACAGAGATATGAAGATCTACTACTTAAGTGTGTATATTTATATTGTTAATTACAATTTGGTTGAATTTTGTTTGTCTTACTGCTTACTTAGCTTATCCCCTTTTTTCCTTTTTTTTTTTTGGAATTTTGAGCTCGTTGTATTGCTCAGGGATATGGAAACTAGATATAATCAGATATTAATTCTTTCTTATGATATTCTAGAAATTGGGTAAGTTGTTACGAATATCAGCAAAACTTGACAGGAAGGGAGTACTTCATTAGGTCCCTTGAATCCAGCTTGAAATGAGTAGTTGGCAATTTGGATTGTAGTTGATTATATATATTAATTAGTGCACACATACTGTCATAGTTTGAAATTAGGTGAGGATTGATAAGTTTAATAACACATTTACGTACTCTTGAATAGTTCACTGAATAAGTTCAAGAAGGGTGCCAACATTTACTCTTTTCCATTGAAGTTAAATATAATTATATGTCTTTAGTGAATTAGTGCTATAAATTTATCTTTGTTACATAACTGTTAGCTAAATGATAAATCTATCAATTTAAGATAATTGCTAGCTACTTTCAAATCATATTATAAGGCTATTAATTTTAAATATTTATAATTATTGGTCTATGTGTTGATTTTTAGTGGGGATATAGTGAAATTTGTGGTATTGCTAAAGATGCCCCCCTTGTTTATCTTAATTTGAGTTGGTGACTGAAGTATGCTTTCTAATCTTGTATGTAGGTTGTTTGTTGGGCTCATCATTGTTTATAACTTAGTTTAATATACATATATTATTGTTGGTTTTTATATGAAGTATTTGATTCAACTAGCTATAGGATTAAAGTTGACTTAAGTTTTAAATTTAGCTAAAGTCAAATTTGTTACATGTAAAAGTAGTTTAATTTTTTCCTTTATTTAATTAAAATATAATTAAATGAAGATATGTATTATGTGTACTTCGTTTGTGGAGTAAGTGCTGCTTATGAAGTGTGCACACCATCTTTTTATTTGTTTGTTTTTTCTGGTTTTTGTTTAGAATAATTTGGGTAGTGTTTATTAATACTAAAATTATATTTAAGGTTCCGAATACATAGTGAGCTTATCGGAAGGATGCAAAGGGCAATGGTAGATCGTCAATGGATGTATGAAAGGGTTAATGGAAATTTTTTTAGTTCAACCTACGCAAAAAGAGTCGACGAATTTATTGAATTTGCTAGTAAGCAAGACAATGTCATGATTGATGGACTATTAAAATGTCCATGTGCAAAATGTCGTAATGTTCCATATTTGAATCCGGATGATGTAAAGTTCCATCTCTACCAAAATGGGTTTCGACCTAATTACCACAAATGGACTTTTCATGGAGAAGATGACTTTGACAATAAAAGTCCAGAATGTGGTTACACTTCAATCGGTGATACATAAAACCCATATAAAAGCATGGTTTTAGATGCATTCGAATCTAATTACCATTTGGAATATGCATTAGAAGGATCATCTGATGGGGAAGAACCAAATCCCGAGTTCAAGAAGTTCTTTGACATGCTCAAAGCTGCTGAGAAGCCTTTATATGATGGCTGTAAGTTGTCTTTGTTGTCCGTTGCTGCGAGGATAACTAATTTGAAATGCGAGTACAACATGCCACATAAAGCCATTGATTGTGTCGCTTCATTGATCAAGGATATCTGTCCAGAAAATTAATAACATGACAGATTCTTTTTATAAGACCCGAAAATTACTTGATGGGCTAGAGCTACCTCACCATAAGATAGATGTATGTCCTAATGGGTGTATGTTGTTTAGGAAGGAGAATAGTGATCTTGAAAAATGTCGTGTTTGTAAAGTAAATCGCTACAAGACATCAAGATCAAAAGTAAAAAAAAATCCTAGAAAAGGTTACAAAGGTTATATGCAACAAAGTCTACAGCGGAACAAATGAGATGGCATGCGGAAAATCCTCGTGTGGATGGTGTCATGTCCCATTCTTGTGATGGTGAAGCATGGAAACACTTTGATAACACTTTTCCAACTTTTGCTTCAGAGCCGCGAAATGTTCGACTTGGGCTTTGCACTGATGGCTTTTTGCCATTTGGGAAGTCAGGGAGACAATATTCATGTTGGCCGGTTATGTTAACTCCTTATAACTTGCCACCATGGTTATGCATGAAAAAACCTTTCACATTCTTAAGTTTGATAATTCCAGGCCCAAAAAGTCCTAAAGGCAATCTGGATATCTTCTTACAACCTCTTATTGATGAGTTGAAGCTTCTATGGGAGGTAGGGGTTCCAACGTATGATGTCTCTAAAGAGCAAAACTTTCAAATGAGGGCTATGTTACATTGGACTATTAGTGACTTTCCGGCATATGGAATGCTATCTGGTTGGAGTACTGCTGGAAAGTTGGCATGTCCATATTGCATGGAGCACACAAAGGCTTTTACCCTCACAAATGGAAAGAAGCAAACTTGGTTTGATTGCCATCGCCAATTTCTACCACAAGATCATCCATTTCGGCGAAATAAAAGTGCTTTTTGTAAAAATAGAGCCGAATATTCTAGTGCCCCACCGAGATTAAGTGGTGAAGAAGTGTGGGAGCGTGTTTTAAAGCTGCCAAGAACAGGGGAATGTGAACATTCTGATTTCTTAAGCCTTCTTAATGGATTAGGAATTCCTCATAATTGGAATAAACAAAGTGTTTTTTGGCAGCTACCATATTGGGGCAAACTTTTAATTCGCCATAACCTTGATGTCATGCATATTGAAAAAAATGTGTTTGTTAATGTGTTTCATACGGTGATGAATGTCAAGAAAAAAACAAAAGATAACTTGAAAGCTAGGAAAGATTTGAAGAAATTTTGTAAGCGGCGAAAGTTAGAAGTTGCTGATGATGCTGTTGATGAGGCTAATATGCCAACTGCTCCGTATGTCTTGTCTAAGGAGAAGAGAAAGGCTTTTTGTGAATGGTTGGAAGGGTTGAAATTTCCAGATGGATATGCATCTAATCTAAGCAGATGTATAGACGCCAAGGAGTATAAACTTTTTGGCATGAAAAGTCACGACTGTCATGTCCTTATGCAACGATTACTTCCAATTGCTTTCAAGGACTTACTGCCGCTTAATGTATGGAATGCTCTTACTGAGTTAAGCCAATTTTTTAGGGATATTTGTTCATCTTCTTTAAAAATACAAGATATGATTTAGTTAGAAAAAAATATTCCTGAAATTCTTTGCAAATTGGAGAGAATATTTCCTCCAAGTTTCTTTAACTCAATGGAGCACCTTCCTATCCATTTACCTTACGAGGCAAAAGTTGGAGGGCCCGTTCAATATAGGTGGATGTATCCTTTTGAGAGGTAAACTACAAAACTCTATTTTTTTTCCTTTTGCGAGTTTTAGACAAAGTTTATAATTTATTAACAATAAGAGGATTTTGTCTATAATATCTATTTTAGGTTTTTATACCACCTGAAGAAAAAGGTGGGAAACAAAGCTCGAGTTGAGGCTTCAATCTGTAATGCCTACTTAACAGAGGAGATTTCAACCTTTTGCTCCCATTATTTTGAGGATCACGTTAACACAAAAGTGGGTATTTTAGGATTGAATCTTAAAGCCGTTGAAGAGCCAATTGACAAAAATCTACCAGAGGTTTTCTATTGTAATACTGGTTACAGTCCAACTCAAGGGCAATTAGCTTATCTTAGTGACAAGGACTACAATGTTGCCCATCGCTATGTGCTTGGTAATTGTGAGCTGCTATCTGATTTTGAACGGTATGGTTCTGTTATTTGTTAAAAATCTGTAATTTAGATTATATGCTTACTTTATACAACTAATATACGATATCTTACAGTTTGTTCGAAGAGCATGTGATGAAAACTTATGGTTGCTTATGTGTAGAAGATGTTTGGACCAATTATGATCAACATTTTTCAAATTGGTTTAGAGAACATGTAAGTCATTATACTCAAATAGTTACATATATAAAGACACCCTAGGTGTTTATAAATAATTAATGTCAATGTGTTCATTTTATAGGTTTTGGATAAGAACATAAATGAGGACATCATTTATTCTTTAGCAATTGGTCCATCGACAAGGGTACGAAAATTTGAGAAGTACCACATTAATGGTTATCAATTTCACACTTTTAACTATGGGAAGGACAAATCAATGGCAAACTTTGGTGTTTGTGTGAAAAGTGTAGAAGGAAATGATTTTTTTGGGACTCTACAAGAAATAATTGAATTAGAGTATATTGGTGCTAAAAAGAGTTATAAAACAATTTTGTTCAAATGTGAGTGGGTTGATCCTAGACAAGTTACTAGAGTGCATGGAGAGTATAAACTTGTCCAAGTCAATCACATGAAAAAATACCCAAACTATGATCCATTTGTGCTAGCTTATCAAGTGGATCAAGTGTATTTTGCACCAAACCCAACTGTGAAAAAAGAGAGGAATCCATGGCTACATGTCTTTTATGTCAAACCTCGAGGTACCATTGATGCCCCATTAGATGAGTTGACATTTCAAGAAATGGACAATCAAAATCCTCCATCACTTTCGGAAATAGTCCAAGATGAGGTTGATGAGGCCGAGCAAGAAGGAGAAGGAGAAGAGGAAAGAGAAGAAGAGGAGGAGGAGGAGGAGGAGGAGGAGGAGGAGGAGGAAGAGGAAGAAGAAATAGAAGAAGAAGAAGAAGAGTATACTGATGGCGAAGACGACGATGATGAAGATGCTGAAATTTAAGCCAGCCAACTCCAAACCTAAAAATTAAACTAAATATTTTGGTGTACTTGCTGATGTGTTTATTTATTTAAAATTATGTGGATTGATATCTAGTTTTATTATTATTATTCATATTACTTTTACTGTCTATTTGTAATTTTAATTAGTTGTTATTATGAATGTTTATTTATATATCTAACATGCAGATGTCGTATAGACGTAGAGGTGGCCTGAATGGGAGAGGTGCGATCATTCGATCTCCAGGCTATCGAAATAGTCCTCGCATTACCAGTGAAGCGATGATTCATGAGATACCTTCTAAAGCTGCACCCCATATAACTCCAAGTACCCTGCCCCACACAACACTGAGTACACCAAATCAAATGCCTAACGTCCAAGCTGCCCCACAAACACCTGTGACCAATGTAGCAACAACAATTTCACACCAAGATGAGGTGCCTAATTCTACAACTGAAGCAACAGTTCACCAGGAGCCCCAAACAACCCAAGTTGATTCAATGCCTAATACAAGTGTATCTGATGAGACTGGTAACCCTGAAAAAATTGATTCAGTCCTGCATCCTAATGGTTTATGGTTTATGGTGAGTATATTGATAATGGTTTAGAAAAAAATCTATAGCTTGATTTTTAAATTTTTTTTTATTATGCATAGTGATTATATTGATAATTCCAACTTGAATAGGTTTGCCCATCGTGAGGTGACTGATATTGTTTCCAAGACATCATATAAGGCGTGCTTTAAGGGACCATATTGCAATTGGGCTATGACTCCATTAGAAGCTCGACGGAGATGGTGGAATGCTTTCAAGGTTTGTCTTTTGTAAGATTGATGTTTTAGGTTATATTTGTTTAGTGTATCAGATAGTAGTTGCAAACTTGCTGAAGTAGTTTTGATTGTCATTTAATATAGACAAATTAATAGCCTTTTTGCTTGATCTTTTATATTTAACCTCAGCAAGAGTTCTCATGGGACCCATCAATAGCTAAGGAAGTTAAGAAGGGTTGGAAATCAAAATGTAGTAGGCGTATTAGTGATATGGTGTCGAAGGTTTGCACGGATCCTAAGTATAATGCTGTCTGGTGCCCTCCTACCATAAGGGAGGAGATGATTCAAATTAGAAAAAGAAAGGAATTCCAAGAAAAATCAAAGCAATGCTCAAAAAACCGAATGGGCAATGGAACCCAAAAAATTCACCATCGACAAGGGTCTATATCTACTGAAGAAGTGCGGCTGAAATTGGTAATGACTTCTAAACATCTGAAATTTCAATATATTGTTAAAATATGATACAATCCTAAACTTGTGAAAGCACGAGCTTGATAGTAATGGTTGTCCATAGTGAACATATTTCTGTAGAAATTCATGTAATAAACCTGAGGTTGCTTTATTATATTATTCCTACAAGTTTACATATTTTGACATATAATGACCCACTAATATGTTCTCTTGTTTTTCTTGTTTAGTAGTCACTTCCATTTCTTCCTTGCAAGGTGAATTTCACAGGATGTCTTAGTGGATTGATTATAAATTATAGAATACATTGTTCCGTATTTAATGTTAGTGTATATATTAAGTCTTTCCCATTTTTTGACCAAGCCACTCAAAAATAACCTCTAGTGTTGATTTAGATATGTATCACTGATTGTATGTCTCCTTAGTTTATATGCAGTTCTAATGTTAGTGTATTTTATGAATAGGAAAAAAAATTGGGACGAAAACCAACAGCTGCTGAACTTTACTTCGAGTGCCATGCAGATAGTGGTGGTCGATTTGTTAATTCTAAGGCAGAAACAGTGTGGGTGAGTATTCTTACTTGATATATGTTTGCTATTGAGAAACAAGCTATTGTATTCTTTGTTTGTTGTATTGTTTATTTAAGAATCAAGCTATGTTTGATGGGTTGCGTACTCAGAGAACCAAGTCTGATGGATATTGTCTAATCTTTGCATTATTGTTTATAAATTATATGTAACTTACAATAGCTGTTGGTTGATGATTGGTATTTGAATTTCTTGGAATGATGGACATTGAAACTGGTCAAAATTGGAAATAGGTTGTAAATTATAGGATGTACAAATTAAAACGACGTAATTACCTAAATTTAAATTTAGGCTGTCCATATTTAGGGGAAGTGCTGCCAAAATTTTTAGTCAATATTTAACTTAATAATCTTATTTTCACCTCATATTTACTATATTGGAAATTAGTGTGCCTTTTCATTGCTCGTGAATTTAAAATATGTGCATATTTGCAATCATGTTTAGTCTTTGCTTGCACAGAAGTGAAATTTTAAATCTGCTCATATTTGCAATAATGTTAAGTACTTGTAACTTTTTTTTTTCAGAATGACTATAATAGTAAAAAAGCTGCAAATCTTGAATGTGAGACCGAGAATCAAAAAACTGAAGATGAGTTGTTCCTTGAGGCTGCTGGTGGGTGGAATGACAAGGGAAGATTATTTGGTTTGGGAGCTGCTGCTTACTCATATTATGAGAAACCAGTAACCGAAGAGAAGAGGGCAAAGAAATCAAGAAGAGAGTATGCAATGGAGCTAGAAAACAAATTTATTGATCTCGTTACGGAGAATGTGGAACAACAGAAAGAGCTTAATGCAACAAAAGAGAGCCTTGTCGAAACCCAAAAAAGTCTTGCCGAAACTCAAAACACTGTGAAGGCCCTTGAACAACAAGTGCAAATGCTTCTCCAATCTAAGAAAATCTCAAACTCTGCAACATCTACATCCTCTCCTACTGATGCATGATCATCAAGTGCAAATAACAAGGATCCTTTTTATATATTGCATGTAAAGTCTCTAATTATTACAATTGACATGCTTCTAATATAGGTCTTAGTCTCATGGTAGCATATTTTGGACCAAGTATATAGCATTAGGTATTAACTAAGTCTAAAAGGCTGCTTTTGTATATTTTGCTACTAACTCTAGCTTACATGTTCCCTTGTAAGTTACACTGTGAACTTTGCCCTTATGATTTAATGTATTAAATTTGGTTTAAATTTGTCTTTCTTTTCTTTCAAAAAAAAAAATAAAAATAAATTTGTCTTTCTTTTTTAGTATCATATCATGTGACAAAAAAAAAAAACTGATATTTAATGGAAAAATACAAACAATATTGCTTATTAAAATTTTAATCCATTATTACACTTAGCGACGAATAATTTTATTTCTGTCTCAACACTAGCGACAAATTTATGTTTCTGTTGCTAAAATCAGCAACAGAATTGACAAATCCGTCGCTGCCATCAGCAACGGATTTAAAACTTCTGTTGCTGATTCCAGCGACGGATTTATCAATTCCGTTGCTGATTCCAGCGACGGATTTATCAATTCCGTTGCTGATTCCAGCGACGGATTTGATAAATCTGTTGCTGATGGCAGCGACGGATTTGTCAAATCTGTTGCTGATTCCAGCGACGGATTTGTCAAATCTGTTGCTGATTCCAGCGACGGATTTGACAAATCCGTTGCTGATTCTAGCGACAGAGCAAGTTATATCCGTTTCTAAGTCTTTGCAACGGATTCTACAACGGAAAATAAATTATCGCTAAAACAGCTACGGATTACTAGTTTTCCGTTTCTAAGTCCATTTAGCGACAACATATTTACCAACAAAGTGATTCCGTTGCTATATCCGTTGCTAGCTAAATTTAGCGACGGATTTTCTGAAACTAGCGACGGATTCCTCTTGTCGCTAAAAGGCTTGATTTTTGTAGTGGAAGACCAATAGGTTGAGCAAGGGCTATGTAGTCCGCCACAAAGTTACCTATCTCTTAACCCACGGTCCCTTGCATTATACTTCCTTCAGGGTGAGCCCGGTTCCGTACTTTATCTTGTAATGTACCCATGTGTCTTTCAAAAGGGTAGCACCACCTCATGAATACTGGACCACACAACTTAATCTCACGCACCAAATGAAGAATTAGATGAACCATTATGTCAAAAAATGAGGGTGGGAAATACATCTCAAATTTGCACAAAGTCACAACCACATCTGCTTGCAAAGCATCTAGTGTACAAGGATCAAGAACTTTGCTACAAATTGTATTGAAAAACGAATAAAGACTTGTAATCGCTTCCCTCACGTGTTTCAGTAGAATACCACGGATTGCAATCGGTAGGAATACTTGCATCATAATGTGACAATCATGGGATTTCATACTTGTCAGCTTCAATTCTCCATTTAAGGTTACAAATCTTTTCATGTTAGATGAGTACCCTGATGGAACCTTAATGCTGTACAGACATGCACAAAACATACGTTTCTCTACCCTTGACAATGTATAGCAAGCCGGGGGTAAATAATTCTTTTCATGCTTCCCTTTACCCTTAACTTTCTTCTTTGACGCATCTTTGGCCTTTCCCTTTCCCTTGCTCTTCTCCTTCCCTTTTTTCGAAACATTTTCATCTTCTATTCTCGGCTCCTTCCCCTTTCTAACCTTTTCTTGAGGCCACAATTCTGGACGAATCCCCATCTCTTTCAAATCTAACCGTGCACCCTTTCCGTCCTTTGTTTTGCCTGGGATATTCAAAAGCGTCCCCAAAAGAGCATCACACACATTCTTCTCTATATGCATCACATCAAGACAATGCCTAACGTCATGTTCTCTCCAGTACGGAAGCTTCCAAAAGATTGATTCTTTCTTAAACAGAGCAGCTGAGACCACAATTTTTTCTGATTTTCCAAACACCGTTCGTATCCCTTTCACCCGAGAACTAATCTCAGCACCAGTCAATGGTCTAGGCGCAGTATCCTCTTCCACGGTTCCATTGAAAGCATTTTTTTGCCTACGGTACGGGTGATCACGCCTAAGGAACCTTCGAGTCCGTAGGTATACATCTTTGTGAGAATGAGTCAGGTATACGCTTGATGTGTCATCAATACATATGGGGCATGCTTTTTTCCCTTTGACCTTGTACCCACACAAGTTGCCATATGCAAGAAAGTCATTCATGGTCCACATAAGGGCTGCACGCATTGTGAACATCTCGTTCTGATGAGCATCGAAAACGGAAACCTCTTCGTCCCACATCTTTCTCAAGTCGTCAATAAGCGGCGCAAGGTAAACATCTATGTCGTTTCCAGGTTGCTTAGGACCAGTTATTAGCAATGAAAGCATTACATACTTACGTTTCATGTACAGCCAAGGAGGAAAATTATATATCACCTCTTTCTAATGATAAAAGGCCTACTTAACTCAGCGGTTAGACTAAAAGTACCGGCCATGTGCTGTGTTGGGTAACTAAGAGTGCCAAATGGATTCATCCCGTCCGTGCACAACCCAAGCCTTAAATTTCTGACTTCATTACCAAATTCCTCAAACTTCAAATCAATGTCATTCCACTGTGGAGAGTCAGTTGGATGCTTCAGCATTCTGTTTTTCTTTCTTCCCTCTGCATGCCACCTCAAGTTTTTAGCGTCTTTTGGTATTGAGAACATACGCTTAAACCTTGGAATAATGGGAAGATACCACAACACCTTAGCAGAAGGTCCCTCCGTGCCAGGATTGCAACTCATGCGCTTGTACCGCGACGCTTGCATCGTGGACACTCCTGCAGTTGTTCATACTCATTTCGATACAAAATACATTCATTAGGACATGCATGTATCTTCTTATACTCTAAACCAAAGGGACACATGAGCTTCTTTGCGTAATAGTAAGACTTAGGAATTTCATTCCCATCAGGCAACATATCACTTAATGCGGTCAACAAAGAAGTAAAACTGATGTCCGTCCACCCATGCTTCGACTTAATGTTGAAAAGTGTTAGCACAGCCGATATTTTGGAGTATTTTTTGCACCCGGGATACAAAGGCTTTTTGGAAGCCTCCGATAATAACTCAAACACTTCACCTTCAACACCATGCAACATCTCATCCACTTGTTCATCCTCGACCTCATCTGCCTGATCATCATCGGCTCCATCCTCACCATTATCAACAATATAGTCATCATTCTCGTATTCCTCGTCCACATGAATCTCATTGCTTCTAACACGCACATCATTCCGATCAAGATCCCCACTATACTCTCCACTTTCTCCTTGCCAAATCCACACATGGTATAATTGCCTAAACCCACGACATAATACATGATCTCTAATGATTTCAATACTATCGACCACATTCACATTGTTACAATCAACACAAGGACAATAAAGGCCTTTGCCACCCAGTTTGCATTGATAAGCTATAGCCCTCTCGCAAAATTCTTGAACCCCATTCCAAAATTCCAATGTATCGCGTCTACCATACATCCAACCACGATCCTTCTCCATTTAGTAAATTGTCTCTAAACATATATAACACCATATAATTTATAATGTGTAAGTGCTACATATTTTATGTAAATCAAATTCAAGTACAAAACGTGAATTTACCATTCATATAGTGAAAAAATGCATGTTTCCAAAGGGTCCTTATCACTCCAACCTAACCCATCCTTGAATGTCTACTCTCACTAGTGAATGTATGTCAACTTTCCAATTTTAAGGAAAATCTGGCAGCATTTCCCCCTAGTTCTCCAAGTACACGATGTAGATAAATAATTACCCACATATGTACCCAGAGAACATAGTGAGGAAATGGTAAGCCAAGATGTTCCTCAAAATCGAAAAGAAAACATACATTCACCACCTAAGTGAGAGTACACATTCAAGAACAGTCCCAATCGGGGACTATTCAAGACTTTCTCCTAATGAGAAAGCCTTGACCGGGTATCTAGGCATATGATGATGCAAGTATTCTATATATTGTTGTATTTATTTGCAATTAAACAATACACAAGTTGCAATTTCATGAATAAACTTTTATTAAATGGATAAATAGAAAGAAATATAGCTAAGTAAAGTTTATAAGTCATACCAATATAGCTACTACCCACTTGAGCTCAATATGTAGTCCTCAAGCTAAAAAAACTCGTGCTTCAATTCACAAATCTATTAAAATAAACATTAAACAAAATTAGTTTAAATATTAGGTATGTACTATTTCTTTCTCATAACATGTCAATTCACTAATTTATTTATAAGCTAAAACACATCATTCATCGAACTAACAAGTGCTAAACAATGTATTCACTACTTTAATTCATCTTATTTATTCAAAATTAACTAACAAGGTTACTAATCTCTAATTTTTTCAAAATTACCCATCAAAACAACTTAAAAGTAACCATTCACCCATTCCAAATTCATCTACTTTAGTAACAAGCAAGGTTACTAATCTCAAATTTATTCAAATATACCCATCAAAACAACTTAATATTAACCATTTAAACATTCCAAAATTCAACTAATTTAATAACAAAGTTCACTAATCTCTAACTTATTCAAATTAACCATTAAAAGTAACATACCAAATTTCACCTATTTAAGTACCAAGGTTAATACATATTCTATAATTATTTCAAAATTATCCACCAAAACACATTAAATTAACCATTAAAACATAATAAAATCCAACTAATTGAGTTTCAAACTTGACTAATTTGTAATAATTTCACAATTTCCCAATAAAAAAACCAAAAATTGCTAAAAATTGAAGTAAAATTATATTTAAACCTAAATTTTAATTTGCTTAACAATTCTTCAACAAGCAAAAGAAATTATTAAAAGTACATAATTCATAAAATAATTGTGAATAAAGAAAAAAAATTATACCTAAGCTAGAACAGCCGTGGAAGGTGGTGCAGCCGTGGAAGGTGGTGCGGTGGAAGGTGGCGCGGCGACGACTTTCAGGGCTGCGGCGCGGCGTCTTCAAACAGCCCCAGAGGAAACGAGAAAAGAAGAGAAGAGGAGAACAGCAGACCGAGGACGGAGGCTAGGTCTGGAGGCGCGACTTCTTCAATTCGAACAGCAGAGATGGAGGGAAAATGAGGGGACAGAGGCTAGGTTTGGGTTTTCTTGTGGTGTTCAAGGTGGCAGCAGTGGTGGAGGGAAAAGGAGGGGATGACAAGCGCACTTTAGGGCGCGCTTTAGAGCATATTTTAGGATGATTTTGGATGTATTTGGGGCCGCTTTGGCCGATTATTACCTTGTTATGCTTACGTTCCCCATATTACGTGATTCACGGGTTTTCGGTTTGTTTTTGATGTGTTTTCTGGTAATATCAACCGAGTTTAATCGGATCCCGAGCCCTTGATGCGTAACCGAGCTAGCCTTGACCGGTGTCCGAGGAGTTAAGGAAGTTCAAGTGCCGTGCATTGATTACATAGCACAGGCAGCACAGCCGTGTTACCATAGGCACACCCGTGCTGGCCTATAAGCAAGCAACCCCAGGCAAGGCAGCACGGCCGTGCAAGCCAATAGCACAGCCGTGTCAGTATCCACGCACCCGCACGGCCGTGCAGGCCATTAGCACGGCCGTGCCAGATGTTGCCCGTGCCCGTGTCAGCTTCAGTATGAGCCCCGTGCTAGAGCATATTCAGCACGGCCGTGTCATTTTTAGCACGGTCGTGCCAGGAAGCTGCACGGCCGTGCCATATATAGCACGGCCGTGCCAACTTGAAGAAGAAACCCGGTTTACTTACTGACAAGCTAGCACGGCCGTGCCAAATACAGCACGGCCGTGCTGATCCAGGGTTAACTGCGCGCTTGACTTCTCCGAATTAGAAGACGTATATAAGGCCCGACTTTAAGAGGATTAAAAGACAGTTTTTAGAGATAGTTTTGAGAGCTTTTGTAGAGAGTTATTGGAGAACGTTCTTAGTATTAGAGATTCTTTCCTAGATATTTTAGTTTTCTTAGATTGATTTGAAGCAAGATTTGCGAAGGTTCTTTGTATTATTCATTGACGACGGATATCAAAGTTCTGAACTTTTCCATTGATTTGCATCAATACAATTGGTATTATTCATTCTTGTTTATTAATCAAGCTTTATTATTCCTTAATCAGAATTCATGTTTATATCTATTATGCTTTTGGAATTCATTATTGCTTTGATTATGAATATGTGTGAGTAGTCTCCTAGCTAGGGTTTCGGGATGAAACCCGGCCTAGGTAATCTATGTAATTGAGGATTGATTTTGATAGCGGATTGTGATTAAATTGATTATATGCGATTGCATGTTAATTCATTATAATAGGAGTAGCTAACCTAGAATCTTGAATTTGATTGCATGATATTCTTGATTTGAACAAGAGATTGTGAATTGAGTATTTCATTATTGAATGTGGTTTTATTATGTATCGAGTAATGTTAAGTGCATGAGAAATCCAAGCTTAGTATTGCCCGTTGTCTTCCTATCACATGATATTGATCAGACTTATAGTCTTTGCATATCCCGTTTGTCTCTGTGATTCCTTGTTGCTTAGTTACCAATGGTTAGGCGGATTCCCGTTCTCCCTAGTGTCTTAGTTTATTGATTTATTCCATCTTATTAGTAGTATTTTAGAATACCATTTTCCATTGATTTCGAACTAGCTTAGGTTTAAGATTGATTTGCAATTACTCTCGTTCCTCGTGGACCGAACCTTTATTTGCCATTGTACTTGGTTATAGGGTGTTCGTATAAGTATTGTTTGATTGAGAGTTGGATTGTAGCGACCGATTTAACCCCTTGTCAGGGGACGGAGGCAGTAGTGGTTTGGGTTTTTCTGTTTGAGTCGAACAAAACAGTGAAAGAATTGTTAAGGAAAGGAGGAAGAAAGAAGGGGGAAGAAAGGAGGGAAAAGGGCCGGTTTTTTTTTTATAAAAAAAAACCACCGGTTCAAACCGGTGCTTTTTATTTTTTTGGCACCGGTTTGAGTTGAACCGGTGCCTTTTATGAACTTATTAAATCCCGCCCAATTTTAGGCCGGTTTTTGGCACCGGTTTGGCTTGAACCGGTGCCATTAGGGGGTTGCCTTTTTGTATTTTTCTACTAGTGAAAGCTCTTGCCTCCGCCGTTTTCTTTTGTGGATAGAAACGAGTTAGAAATTCTTTTGTAACCTCGTCCCATGTCGTGAGAGAATTCGGCTTAACCTCCTTGTCTAGCCATTCCAAAGAACGCCCAATGAGAGAAAAGGGAAAGAGCATGAGGCGGATGAATTATTGGGAAACTTCGTTCACCTTGATAGTATTGCAATATTTTTCAAACTCCTTGATATGATTTAGAGGGCTCTCATGATTGGCTCCACTAAATTATCGCCTCTCCATCAAAGTGATCATAGCCGACCTAATTTCAAAATCATTTGCCGGTGTTGTAGGTGGAGCAATTCCACTCTCACATCTATATGCACCGGGAATCCCAATTCTTTCAATGCCACTCTCGGATTCTCTTCCATTCTTGCTTGTTCTTCTTATAGAGGTTCTTCCTCACTTGAAATGCTAGAGCTCAAAGATCGCCTAGCAACCTCTATTCTTGTAATAGTCCTCTCAATCTCCAGATCAAATGGCACTAGTGAATGACCACGTGCTCTATGCATACAACTTCAAAAGAAATGATTAGTAGCACGGCTACAAGTGTAGCCTAAAAGAGAAAAATCTTTTTGTTTTTTTTTAGAATGAAATAGACTCAACAACTAAATAAAGCACCAATGTCATTCCCTAGAAACGGTGCCATTTTGACAAGTAGAATAACTAGGTCGTCATCTAATTCTCCCTTGGTCAAACTAAATTTATAAACACTTAACAAACCTTATACAAGTGTGCGTTAAGTCAAGGGTCGAACCCAAAGGAATGAGTAGGAACTATGCTATAGTCTATTGTCAAGCTAAATCAAAGAATATCAATGGTTGAGGTTGGTAACTATAATATCAAGAAGATAGACAAATCAAAGAATTCAATCAATATGCTAAACACTAGGGATATAGGTTTCACATGCAAGCTCAATGGTTATGCTAATTTATGGATCGCTCAATTGATTCAAGCATTACAAGGGACAAACAATAGTTGCAATCAAAGGAATCCAAAGGCTATCTCCTATAAGCCAAGCTAGGGTTCACTATGAATGGCTAACAAGAAGAATCTTAATCTAATTCAATCAATTAAAGCAATTCTCAAATCAAGGGTTCATGTTATTGAAATTTGCAATGCAATCTAGATTAATCTTATAGGTTGATCACTCCTAGTCTAATTACTCACATGAACAACTATGTCAACCAATTTAATTGCAACAATTCAATCAATCAATGATCATTAACTACCAAAAATCATCAATCATTCATGCTTCCCCTTCTCCCTAGCAACTAATCTACTCACTAATCATGATGAAATTGAAAGACAAAACAAATTCAATCATAAATATATTCATTTCAGGCTAAATTAAAAGGAAAATCAATCAATCAACAAATTCTCAAACCTAAACCAAAATCCAAATCAGACATTCAAACATTAAAGAAAATTGTAGTTGAAGTAAATTCAAAGGAAAGAAATCTCACAAACTTTCATTGATATGAAGAAGAAATCCAAACTTGATTGAACCAATGTTGTAATACAAATCAAGTCTAAGAATTCCAATCTCTACTTTCTCTATAACTTCTCTCAAGTTTCTCTCTCTAAAAACTAAGAAAATGAAATATTATCTAAAAGTTTGCCTTAAAAAGGAATTACAAGAGTATTTATAGACAAAGAAGAAAAACTTATCGGTCGCGTCCTCTCCAAGAACACCTCGCGGGTGTAGAGAAATGGGTACGAAACCCATAACTAACTCCGTAGGCAATCTGGGCAAGACCTGTGCCCGCGGCGAAGACACCTGCGCCCGCGGCTAAGGGTGCGGAAGATGCCCTGTTCCAAGTGAAGACAGGGGGGCCGCGGTCTCTCCAAAGGGAGCGGTCTCTCCAGATTCTCCGCGCCCGCGGCTAGATAGCGGTCAAGGCGCGAAGAGTTCCTGCCAAAAATTCCCATTTGCTGCACTTTATCCGCGCCCGCGGCCCTCAGGACCAGCGCCACGACAATGGGCAGATGCAGAGCACCCTCTCCCTGCCCTCTCCAAGGAGCTTGATACTTTTTTGCTGAGCTCTTTTTGCTCTTCTTGATTCCTTTGCGAAGCCAAATCCTTAAGCACCTACAAAAGTAATCATTAAACATCACAGATTGTCATCCTATAGACCACAAACAAATTGTGCGGTTGAATCAGCCAATAATAATGTGAAAACTATCATCGAAAAATGACAAAAAATTACAAAGATAGACCGAGAAAGCTACATTTTGGTCTCTGTGGTTTTTGAACTTATGTTCGTACATCAACGTGGGCTACCCCTTTCTCTTTGGTCTATGGAGTTGAAGCTGTACAACTAATAGTGCTCGAAATCCCTTCTTTACGAATCGTGTTGGAAAGTCAACTAGATGAAGTCGAATGGATTAGAGTGAGATATGATGAACTAGTCTTACTTGACGAAAAACGCTTGGCAACTTTGCATCATGTCCAAACCTACCAACAGCGTATGGCACGACATTTCAATAAAAAATTCAAGACTAGAAATATTAAAGAAGGCAATTTAGTGCTTATGACACTTCGCAAAAATATGTTAGATCCAAGAGGAAAATTTTTAACAAGCTGGTCAGGTCCATACATAGTCAAGTCCATTTTGTCTGATGGAGCGGCACAATTAAGTAGATATAGATGGCAACGGTTTCCACAATTTAACCATTTGGATCAACTCAAGAAATTTTATGCCTAGTTGTAGGGTTTTAAGATCCATTAGAGCTACGTTTGGCCTGATTCCTTTTAAGGATACGTAGGCAAGCCCTCAAGGAGGCCCCACCACTTAAAAAAATAAAAATCCTTTCTTCATGGACATATCTACAACCACCGTGTCACGTTAAGAAAATTCCGCGATACGGCAGAAAATGAGGTGTAACGACATAATTTTGGTGAAAGAATGCAGCAACAAAGGCACCATGCCACGACAGCATACGCCGCGACACGGTAAATGGCACCGCGCAATGACTGAAATTGCCGCGCCACGGCAACATTTGGGCAAATAAAATGCACCACAGAGGCACCGTGTCACGGTAAAAAGTACATATTACTGTGACTCGGCGGATTTTACCGTGACACGACAGTTTGCCAGGATTTTTCATTTATTTATTTATTTTTTGTTTTGTTCGATTTTTCCATTGCATCCGACTTCTTGACTCGGATTAAAAAAAAGTCATTGTTATTTTTATTTAAGGCAAAAATAAATATGCTATTATTATTGAAATAAATGTGACTACAATTATTGGTATCATACGCCTTATTTAAAAAATTTAAATTTAAATCATAAAAGCAAAGCAATATTGGTATAATACTTCTTCACTTTCTAAGCTTCTTTCTTCTTTTCCACTAGGTCTGCCTTCAACATTAGTGTGTCTTTAGTAGCTCGAATCGTCACACCTCTAGTTGAACTTTCACCTCTTTCACCCTTTTTATAGTTCTTAGGTTGCTTCTCCCTATAAACCATCTTTTCTTTACCCTTTACTTTTACATAATTTTTCTTTTTAGGCATTATAGGAGTCTTAAATTCAATTCCTTGTGTTCTCGGACCTAGACGATCTTTAGGAGGTGCCTTTTTACTTCCAAGTCGTCCCTTCTCATCAAAGTTGCCTGATCCGACTCGATCCTACCTACTTTGAGATTTCAACCATGCCTTATATGCACTAGACAAGGGAGGAGGAGCTTGGTTACTCGCAAAAACAGTGCACAAAGGCCTTCCAATCCAATACGTCTCATACTTGTGAATATTACTTTCATGCAATGATACTTCACGAGGACTATCATCATAGCGTGGAATTACTTGTTGAAGTTCATACCGTCGCATTAATCGGGAAGGGCAATAAAAATTCAAATTTGAAATATTAGGAACGCGACAATACGGAGTATCATTCGTCCCAACCATCCTAGTAAGTCTCCACCAAGGCACCACCCATCAAATAGAAAATTCCCTCTTTGCAAAGAAGACTTTCCAATCATCATATGACATGTTTGCAGAGTAGTTTTTCTTCCTATGAACTAGATCATTGGGACCATATTTTTCAATATCGTTGGGGGCTTCAAAGAGTTCCAAATGCTCCATCAACAAAATTTGCAAAAAAATAAAAAGCGCAGATGGTCAGAAACCAAAAAAAAAAAGAAAGCAAAGTAGCACCGTGACATGGCCATAGGCACCGTGTTGCGACAACCTGTACCGTGACACGGTGCCTGCCACGTGTAACGGGGAATATCCCGAGCGTGTTTTTACCTATAATAGTACAAGAGAGCCCATCCTGATGGCTTTTCGGTCAGATTTTACTTTGTTAAGACCACGCAAAGTTTCTCCAAGGCAAGTAGGCATGGGAGATCTTCCAGATTCAACATATTCAAGCACAAATGCTAAACATACATGTCATACGCTACCGTTTACAAATAAAAGCTTGCTAAACATGCAAAAAATATAAGCCCTTCTACAGTATACATGACATGACTCAGAGACAGGATGATTAAAATATAAATTTGCAAGCTTTTCTAGATCTACTTCATTACCACACACAATTTTATTTAAATCTGGATATGTCAGATTCAGATGACGTTCAAAATCTTGGTAATAATATTCAAGTAGAGTAGGCATTGCAACAAGATTTCTAGCAGGGAAGAAAATATAGCACCAAATTCCTCCGACAGAGGACAGATTTTATCATAATCAAACTTGAAACAATGAGTTTTCGGACTCCAATAATCTTAGGCTGCCCTCAGAAAATCATGTTCAGTTGCTACATGCCTTAATGCTAATAAACCTCTGACATGAAACAATTCTAGCTCTCTTTTGTCTGCATTAACAAAAGAATATGACCAGTCACGCAATGTATTTTCAAAATTATGTGACATTATTATTGAAATATGAAATTCAAACTATTTTATGTTTCGTAATTATGCATATCACGAATTAACTGCTCGTAATTTATATCCAAAAGCGCTCAGAAACGCGAAAAATCTATCCAGCTACACGGCGCAAAATACACTGCTGCAATATTTGCGCGCCGTGACACGGGAAATTCCGCCACGTCACTGGACAAGATGCTGTGTCGCGACAATTGCTGCCGTGACACAGTATATTCTGCCGTGTCACTGTTGTCACGTGCTTTTAAATTTTTATCCTTGACCTATTTTTATCCGGATTTTTGTTGTTTTCTTCATCGTTTATCTTCCAATCTTGTTTTTCGAGAGTTTTATTCCTAATAAAATTCTCCCTTTGTTTTTATTTTTATTTTTATTTTTATTTTTCTATTTTCTTTTTCTTTTGGGGAAGTTGTAAAACTTGTCCCATTTTTATCTTTATTTTTCTTTTTGGGGAAAATGTAAAACTAGTCCCGTTTTTTTTATTTTCATTTTCTTTTGGGGAAGTTGTAAAACTAGTCCCATTTTTTATTTTCATTTTATTTGGGGGAAGGTCGATATCCTCCACTTACAAAAAATATCGTTTTTTTTTCGCGTCATTAATAAATACACAATCACACACAATAAGTCTCAAGCACACACTAACATCGATACTAATTAAGTAAATAATACCAAATACATAAAGTAATGATAAATATACAAAGCGAGTCATGGTACATAAATGGTGTCAAGTGTTATCAACCAAGTACATAATAGAAACCAAGGTCAAAACTGCTCAGATCCAAAGCTGGGATCAGAGTTGTCTTGATAACGCGTGTAAGGGAATGGCGGACCAAAAGACCCTGCATAATCCGAGTGCGAGAAGTAGTGTACCTTTTAGTACCAACAACTCCAGCAGAAAATATACTCAAAGCAGGTCCTGTCCAGTTGGTTAAATGCATAGGATGACTCCAAGACGTAGGAAGCGCCGGTGGAGGCATCATCCAAGACAATGGAACTGAAAATAAACCCTGGTCTGTAGGAGTAATGACTAGCCTAGACTCAGCCTGTTGGAATGGCTGAGAAGGCTGAGGCTGCTGCCACTGAGTCTCCTGAAACGGCTGAGAAGGCCGAGGCTGCTTCCATTTAGTCTATTGAGACGACCGAGAAAACTGAGATTGTGGCCATTGAGTCTTAAACCCCTGATATGGCTTAGAAGTCTGAGGCTACTGCCATTGTGTCTGAGAACGCCAACGAACCTTAAAGGATTGTCTACGGTGACTAGGATCTCCTTCATTCGAGCCTTTATGCCTCGAGCGCGAGAGAGACCTCCGTCGCTCCTGAAAGACACAAAATGAAAAGATATCAGTGATACAAGAAAAGGCAAACATGATAAAACATATGAAAACACCTCATGAGCATCGTCTGAGCCACTCTAACAACTCGCACCACGTCGTAGCTTGATAGCACAGTGCTTCAAAGCATCAATCAACTTTATAAAGCCCATCATATCCGAATGCGTGAGTCGAAAAAAAAATTAGTAACAAGCAGTATTAAGAAGATTAAAAGGCATGTCAAAAAGCTTACCGGCTTGAACTCATCGGGCACGGAATCCTACGCCTGTCTGAAACCCTCTAGTGCATCAGCAATATGCTCCTCAATCATGCCAATTGGTTTCATGTACGAACAAACTGAGGAGGGAGCTCGACCTTCCCCCTACGTCTAGCAGTAGTCTAAAACATAATCGAATAATCAGTTTATTTGAAGGTTTATGTAGAAACTAGCAAAATAAAATCTTAAAAAAAAGCAAACTTCGGGAAGACGGGGCGGAGGGGCTAAGGAAGGAAGCAAGTCTTGGGAAAATCGCCCTCCATACGCATGAGCTCCTGCCAAGGAAGCGTATAACGCTCCCCCTTGTTTAGTAGCTCCCCCAGCACTTGAGTCCAACATCAACTTCGGTGGAGGCAAAGGCACAACAAAGTGGTCAGCGCTGTGCTGACGAACAACGCGCTCTCCAAGGTACCAAACGAAGGGTGCTGTGCCAAAGAAGACCGTACGACACGCTGAAAGCTCCAAAGCCTCGGGAAGATTGGTCATCCTAGCTCAAAGCCGATACTTGATCTCGACAGCAACCTAAAAACCATAAAAAGTTGCAAAGAAAGCCAAAAAATAACATCAAAGTAAAGAATAACATGTTGTGAAATCGATCCATACACCAACAGTATATAGGTGCCCCAACGAGCAGCCGCACAGACTAGATATGGATTCCACTTGTGACTCGCCTCTGTCACTCCAGTTGGCTCCGACAGGGAAATTATGGACCGCTCCGCGACGCCGTCAAGGGGCCAATCCCGAAAAGTACTCGTAGAACCACAACTATAACAAGAGTAATCTCTAAGCACATGAGCTAAATCGGTTAAAATAAGACAAGAACAAGAAAGATCGTCACCTTTACGACTCTCCATAAACCATAGACAGAAACAGGGGCCTGGTCATTCAGCTGCCTGAAGCCATTTCGCAACGATGAGAGTAGATCAACATATCCAATACTAGCCTAACTATAGGATCCTATCTCACCGATCCTGACTAGAGATGGTAGGTAGAACACAAGTTCACGAGAACTCCTATCATGAGAAAGAATCCTGGAAATGAGGATCAAGATAAAGATCCGTACTCGCTGCTCAAGTGTCGCCTCAGCTATGTCAAAATCATGGGCAAGAACAGAACCTAACAACTCCTAGGACCACCTCGAGGCACCGACCGAGTCTTGATATACTGAACGACAGGACCTAACAACTCCGCTACCTCATTCTCCCCCCAATTAAGGTCAAGAATCTGCTGTACAGCCCGCTCGGTGAAGCACAAGCCGCTGATCATGCTGAAATCTAGAGGGGTCACCGTCATCTCCCCCCAAGCAAAGTGGAAAGTGTTGGTAGTATCCCAAAAATACTCCAACAACGCTCGAATAACTGTCGAACCACAACCTCGGGGGCTACGAAATCCCACAACCGCTCTATAGAAGTCTCTTAAACCAGCAGACTCCCACAAGGTGTTGGTGACATGATCTCGTGTGATGATCCTGTATAGACGGGGAATCAAGTCTCCATCTCCCAATCCATAATGGAAAAGCACGCCATCGACTACGCCAGTAAGTGGAAGGTGAGAAATATGATTCTCACGACAGAAAACCAACTTGTTGGGTGTCCACGGAGATGGAGTCCACCTACCCCTACTCGTAGAAGGGTGAGGCTTAGCCTTCAAGGCATCGTCGTCTATGCCCTTGTGATCCGTGGGAGTGTCTTCTCGAAAAGCTTGACATCGGGCACGAGTAGAAATGTCTCGATCCCGTTGTTTAGGCATGCTATTACATTCAAACAAAAATAAAAATCTAAATACATAGCATCTTTCCTAAGTTATTTAGTTAATTATTCAAAAATAGCCTAACAGCTACCTCAAATTGCATTTTCTATTATACGCTAAATTTTTACCTCAAGGCTTAAAAATTAGCAAAATAATAGATTATTTCTAGTACTTAGTTTCTCCATGACAAACTAATACTATAGTTCTCCTAATTGCATGATACTATGTTCTCCATGACAATGTAGTACATACGCAAAAACAGAGCCTGTTTTGAAATTACACAAAAATAATAGATCAGCACATCACGACATATTTTACAAGATCTACAACCATTATATCGTCCTTTCAAGTGCAAAGAAACAACAAAGACACCATTTCACACACAAGTAGTACCAAAAAATGGTGATTTGCTCATTTTTTCACCAAATCATGCAAGTTTAGTCTCAATTTTCTCACAAACAAACATACATTCATATA